>NC_141759.1:70787536-71088024 GCF_982258835.1 Parasteatoda tepidariorum
TTTAAAAAAAAAAAAAAAAAAATTAATGCTACTGGCAAACTAGGAGCGTGACCTTGTTTAGAAGTTAAATCTTTGGATATAAATCTCTTATTTAATTTAGGCCACATTCTTTCTGCAATTATTTCTTGCACTTTTCACTGTTGATCATTTATTCAAGTAGACCTAGTGAAACTCACCCAAAACATTTATTTTCCGAAGTTGGAAAGGCTAACAATTTTCTCGATTTAATTAATATGCTGACCACTATATATATTTAACTAAATTTAGTGATTACTGGTACCAATTATTGCATTGATTCTTTTGTTCACTTCATTTCTTTTGTGATGATTGACTGCTACTGAATTATATAATCTTAATTATCTTGGGTTAAAAAAAAAAAAATAAAAACATGTTTTGAAATTATATTTAATTTAGTCATAGATTGTTACTCTAACTACTTATTGTTTTACTCCAACACCGTTTTTTTCCTTTTTGTTTATTTAGTTCAACACCACTGAGATTCTAATCATTAGGTGTTGTGCATTGTAGTAGGTTAACTGTGTTTATTTTTTAAATTTAAGACTGTTATCTCTCAAATTAAAACATAGAGAAATCCAGCATTGCAAATTAAATTAGCTTTCAAACATCCAAACACTGAAATTATTGTTGTAGAACAGTGGTTGGCAAACTATGTGACAAAATTTCCTCGCCTCTGGTTAGTCTAAATGCAAGCCCTTATCAAAATAACTAAATATCACAAGTGGCAAAAATATCATAATTTATAATCAAGAAAATATTGACAATCTGCTAGTCATACAACAATTTTCTCAAAAATGTTACTTTTTTTTTATTTTACAATTTTTTTTAATAAAAAAAGGCATTTAAACAATTTTAAGGATCTGATGCTACAGCAATAGATTGCAAGTTGAGCCGAATTGGGGAAATTTCTGCATCAGTATCTATTTGTGCCAACAACAATCACTATGATGTCAAAGGAATTGTGAAGGAAACTTAATTTTAAAAAAAATATATGTAGAAGTTTGCTTGCTGGTGGCTATGAGTGGGTCCTCTTGTGATTTTTTTTTTTTTTTTTAAGTTTCTTGTAGATTTCTGCCCAGAAGTCTCCAAAACTGGGTTACCATTTTGGCGAAGGTACCGATACAGAAATCTTCCAATACTTGTAAACCATTTTTTTTGCATGCATATTTTTCTTAAAGAAAAAAATATAGATTCAATTCCTAAACATTACTTTGACAGTAGAATAGAAAAAAAAAACCCATTAAAATATCATTAACTCAGGGCCGGTTACCCATTAGGCCAGACTAGGCCATGGCCTGGGGTCCCCAATGATTAGAAGCCCCCTTAAAAAAATTTTTTTTGAAAATAAATTTACAAAAATTAGGAAAAACAATGATTTTTTTAAAAAAAAAAATCAATTTCAAATATATATTAATAAAATATGATAATTTTTTTAGTTCTAATTTAACAAAATAAAGTAAAATTTAATTTATTATTAAATTTGCTTTCTTAAATGAAAAGATATATAAATACTTTTATAGTTGAATAAATAAAAAAAATAAGAGAAAAAAAATTTCATCTAAGGGCCTCAAAAATTTGAATGGCCTAGGCCTTAATCCGGCCCTGCATTAACTATTGTCTTAAATCCTCTATGATGGTCATAATATTTGATTCTTTGCATATTATGTTATTGTGTTCGGTTGGTGATTGAATCAATCAATCATAATGCTTAGATACTCATCCATCCATGTTTTTTTTTTATCCATTTATACAACTGGATTTTACTTATTTCTTATACTAGAGTTCTAATTTTAAAAAAATGGACTAACAATTAATAAAAGCTACTTTTAATAGGCATATCACACAATGAACACAGTTGGCATTTAATTTATGTTACATATGTACAATGATATCACTTGTGAAGTCTTATTTAAAATGTTTTGAAATAATGAACAATGAATATTGCCTTATTTAGCATTTATAAAATGAAACAATAAAAAATAAGTTTTTTACAAAAATGATAATACAATAAGACTAAGTGAATATTATTTTCTAAGAAAATATATACATATTAAACATAAATAATACAAATAACATGTACAATTATATAAAACACCTAATAATAGTGTCTTTGTCTTCCGAATTTCTTGAACTAATCTTTTTTTTTTTTTTTTGTATATTGATTGTTAGAAATTATTTAGATGTGCATGTTTGCCTTAGCCAGTTGAATCTTATGCAGCCTGTAGTTCTGTAGATTAAGCCTAGAATATGAAACAAAAATAAAATTTTTAAAAGATAATTTGAACAATTATTACAATTTGTTGTAATTTTTATAATTAATTGAATAAAACCTTGCTTAACTTGATCATTATTAGTTAATTGACTGAGAAAAAAAAACTATAAGTAATAAACAGGTCTATTCAAGAAGAAATCTTTCTGTGATAAGTAGTATGAAAATGACTAAACACATAGGTAAAATGTTATAAATTTTAGGTACCTACGATATCATTTTTATCTTTATCATTATATTAATCTTAACATTGAACATTAGAAAATCGAAATTATATGGATCATTCGCCAGAAAATGTGACATTAGTGTCCCTTGCCTTTATTCAATTTATTTTTTTTATTAATAATTTTTCTATGTTTAAAAAGTTATCCAATTACATATTTTAAAAGGAAAAAATTTATTATATGATTAACAGCTCAAATTGAATGTGTTAAATGTCGCTTCTTTCCCCAGTTCTTAAACTTATAGTCAGATAATCAAGGTAAATTTCCAATATAAATTCAAGATCAATCAATCAATATATATATTGTGCATGTTTTTGTAGTCATAAATTATGGTTACTAGAAATTATATAATATATTTTTCACTCGCCATTTTATGATCCCTCAATTTGTCATAAAACCATCCCTAGTTTACTTGTTACAACTGTTCCCCACTATAAAAATAATTGCATTGGCCTCTAAAATGCCATATATTTGAACTAAATAGAAATTAATTATTTGTATAACTCCTTATTCTTCATGTATGGGAAAAATATTTTGGAGTTAAATTTTTGGAATATAAGTTAATGATTTTTACATCCAAATCAGTTAAAAAATAAAATATTTTCATTAGTTATTACCACAGTCCCACTCCTATATTTTATTTTTATAATTCAGTTTTTAAATTACTACTAACAGCCCTTCAAAATGCTATTTTCAAAAAATATTTAAAGATGTTATTGATCTAAACTAGGCTTAGGAAAAATACTATTTTTCAACGTTTGGTCACATTTGCCCCTGTCATAACAGTCCCGTTTTTTTTTTTTTTTTTTAATAGTATAGATACAATGCAAGAGAGACATTAACATCAATTGGTAATTTTTTCTGATTTTTTTTTATATGAAACATTTTCTAAATGAAAATAAATTTAGAAGGCAAGTAAAATTGAGTATTTTATGTATATTTTGTTGTATGATGAGGCACATTATATGAATTGTTTTGTAAATACAATGAAAGTTTTTTTTTTATGTGTATTGCTACAGAACTGTGCAACAGTTTCGGTTTGTACCACAGGTTACCCATCCAATTCTTCTAATTTAAATTTGGATGAGATGAAGGTTGAAACATCAGTTACTGACATATTTGATAATTTGGGGTATCCAGGACTTAAAAAATTAACGAGGATAAACTAATAAATTTTATTAGTAGTTCTGGAAAGAGATTTTCTTTGCCCTTATAGTCAAACAAACAAGTTGCCTTTCATGCAAAATTTTTTCATTGCCCTGTCTCAACCAGATATTTTTAAACAGAGTATTTTGAATTAATGAAACCTGTGCAAGTTTTTTTATTAGAATAAAAATTTACAATGTATCATTAACAATGTAACTTGAAAATTCAATTACTTTTTTAATTAGCTCCTAGGTCACACCTGTTCCTCTTTTCCTCAGTAGTCACTAGCACTATTCCTTAATCAATGAAAAATTAAATATATGATTTTTATTTATTAAAAACCTACACTAAAAACTTTTTAAAAAAAATTTGCTTTATATGTTATTTGAGATAATGAATAAATTTATTAAATAACACCTTTTAAATAAATAAATTTCAATAAAGTATAAAATTTTTTCAGTATGTGTTTGAAAAATTTGTTATACTATTAATACTGCAAATATTTTGAAAGGTGAACTGCTGAATATTTTTGCATTGTCGAATTTTATTTTGAAAGAATTTATCCAACAAATAATAAAGAATTACTAGAGATGAAAGTAGTGACATTATTTTTTCCCCAAAGCTAACACAATTAATTGTTTCATCAAATATATGTAGGAGTATGTAGATTAATTTTATTAATAATTAGTATTTAAAATAATACTTCAAAAATTATGTTAACCACTCCTCTTGAATGTCACACTTTCTGAAGAATCACTAATGTAAACATGAAATTCGATTTCACTCACATAATACTAGTAAAAATTAAGAAACTTTTGAATTAATATATTGCTAAGTATTATTATATAATTCAGATCTATTCAAATATTTAAGAGTTTGAATAAATATTATAAATATCATAATCAAAATAACTTCATATTTTACCACTTTGTTATTATTTCCTTTCAGGATTCACAAGAAGCATCATCAAAACTGTAATTCATTGAAGATAAGATGTTTTCAGAATAATATTTAGAATTTGGCTTCTTCTGACGATTTGATAATCTTTTAGATGGTGAGGTATCAGCATCTATGAAAAATATGTAATTGACTTTATTGCAAACTATTATTTATTGCAATTTGAACAATAAATCAACTGCGTTATTTGTCAATGGCAATAACTGTAAAAAAAAATTCACCAGCTGAAATGTAACTACTATATTAAATTTTGCTTTAATTTTTGTATAATTAACTTTTAAATTACAGGGAGTAGATTTTGAATCATGAATGTAAAAAAAATCACAAGATTACCAGGTGGGCATTGGCATTATCATGAGTAACTTAAATCAACATGCTCAAACTATTTTAAACATTATTTTTTAATGAGGCTTAGAACTAATCTATTTTTGTTACCATAATGATGTGTTGGTGAATTGAGTAAAAGGTACATAATTTACAAAATAAGCTAACCACAATATTACAACTTTGTGATCAAAGCTGTGACAAATTTCTATTTAGTGTTTGGTTGCTATAAAAAGTACTTTTATATCACATAGAATAAAATTCCAATTTATTCACTGAAGGTTGACTTTTAAGCTGGGATCCCAGCTGTAAAATTGCTGCAAATGTTTAAACATTAGCATAATCATTTAATATGTTCTGTATGTCCATTCATTTTTAGAACAAACTCAAAACTAGCAGCTGTTAATACGGTTTTGGATTGAGCTAAGACTGGTAAAAATATTTGTTCATTTAGATAGACATATATCAACACCATCTTCAGTAGATACAGTTAATAATTATGAAAAAAATCTGATAAATTAAAAAAAAAGAAATTAAACAATATACTAAATTTTATTTTTATAAAGATCAAAATACTTGTAAAATATTATAAACATTTACATTTTTGTGCATTTTTATTTATATGAAATTCATTCTGTAAAATTGCATCCCATCATTATTAAATTTTTTTTAATAGGGAATTTTAATATATAAAAAGAAATAAAAAATTTTTAAGTTTAATTGTTCACAAATTTTAACAGGTAGCAATTATTTTTCAGATTAATTTAAATAATGGTAAAATAGACAATACTTAAAAATGTAAACAAAAAAATAAATACAAAATATGTTTTGTTAATATCATAGGTTTCTGATTATCCGGCCGTTTAAAAAAATTTTTGGAAGGGGGAGGCACAAATGAAGAATGCTAAATTGGTCGCCAGTACATTTTGACTCTTCCTTATCATAAACATTCTTTTTTTTTTTTGCACTTTATTAATAAACTTAAGAGAATTTTTTCTGTTAGCTAATTAGCTTAATATTATTATCTAATTAAAAGTGGATAGAAAGTGGAAATTTGTTCTATCCGGCTATTTTGTTTCCCAGCAACCCTTATGCTTAATTAAACTAGTCTGAAGCCTACTGTATTTCTTATTGTAATAATAATTTAATAGCTTAGTTACATTTGATTTTTCTTTTTTTACATAAGATATTTTTTATTTATGTCTTTATCAACTAAATATTTCCCCAACATAAAATTAATTTTTTTCTTCAGTTTTAATATTTTTATTATATTTGATTTTAAAACATGTGCATTTTTTTATTTAATTAAAATAATGCACAAAAAAAGACTTTTAAAGTTTTAATGAAATTTTAACAATTCCATATTTTGTTTTCTAACAAAAAGTAATCATTTTTTATTTACTAAGCAAAATTTTTTAAAAATATTTTACCAGTTTATTTAAAAAAAAAAAACTTAATCAAAGTTAGCTTTAGTTTCATGTGCCACTAGTTCTGGAGGAAAACTGTAAATGACGCTTTCAACTCTTGTTTCTTCTTTTTGTGTTACATGATACTTATACAGATGGCAGCACAAAAGACATAAATAATTTAAAATAAAACCTATATAAATAAATTAAAAAAATCAGTCTTACATATGATTTAAGCTCTTACATTTGGTACGCATAACGTACCACAACTAAATGTTTAATTGGCTGGAATACAAATCACGATGCTTATAGTGCGGCTTTCAGGAGAACTCCTCCAGACAACTGCGAGAATGGTTACGAGAAAAAGACACTTCAAATAGGGTTGTAGGGTGAATAATTTTATCTTCACCTTGGCATAGGTTGTCATGAGTAACTCCATTTCACCCCCATTAGAAATGTGCTCTTACTTGTTACCATAGTAGCAGACAGTCCCAAACTTTTAGTCTGGAGGAGTTCTCCTCAAAGCCGCGCTATACATACGTAAGTCGCAAAAATACAACCGCGATGTTTGGTTAGCAAAACGCAATAATGTGATTTCAAATAATGATGGAATAAATCATAATATATGATTCGTTAACAAGACTGCGGTTAGTGACTTTGCAAATCATCCGATTCTGATCACAATCAGATAAATGTAAAAATCAGAATATGAATTGCGATTTGAAAATCAAGTCATTCACCGTCGGTCGGAAGTGCGTGCATTTAGTTGGATTTTTTTTTTTAAGTGTTTCTATGATTTAATTTCCAGGCATTTGTTAATATTATTTCTCCTTATTAATTATAATTTCTAAAGCTCAATAGATGGCGCTCTGCGCAGTAATGTAAAATCATTAGTTTCTAATCAGTTTCCTCCATAACACTGTACCATTATCATCATCTTTTTGTTATTAAATATATATTATGTTAAAAGGCATTTGTTATGATTGAAAACCCTGAGATCAGAGATCATATCACCGTATTTAATAGCATTCATATTCTAAATAATGTAAAAACATTGTAATAATATAAAATGTTACTTTTGGAAGAAAAATTAATAAAATTCTACAGAATTGTGATTTTTTAAACTCAGCAAAGACTTTAGTTTATAAACAACAGCTTAAACTAAATTTGGACTTTCAAACAATTTGATACTTTAAAATCCGATTTCATGGTTAAAGATCACAAATATTCTGCTTATTTTCAGCAATTAGTTTATTTCCAAACTAATTAAAATTATGTGTTTTATATTCCAAAATATAAAAGTTAAGTTTTCAGATTTGCGTTTCAGTAAGTAAATAACACGTATTCGGGATAAAAGATTTACAGAGGATGAAAATCGTACTTTCGCGTAAATGCGATATGCAAATCAATAAATTTTTTGTGCTCGATTGATCGGTACCAAAAATACGTATTTAATGCAACAATTTATGCGTTCAATTTGGGGACTAGCAGCATTTATTTAATTCAACAACAGATGCGTTGAATTTGAGGATAAACAACATTTATGCAACACATAAAATGCATTTGTGATTACTCCAAAATTTGCAGAAATTCAATTTATTGGTTGCAAACTCAAATTCTGAGCACGATTCAATCGTTCAAATATTTGCATAATTTGTGAATCGTATAGTGGGAGGTAAAAAATCACATTTTGTGATTCAGAATATATTGTCTATTTTCCCACAGTAAATTAAAAATATACACTACTCAGGTTTAAAAATATATGTTCCCAGCAAACTTGCAAACATATTTAGCATGGATTTTAACAAAATAATTTTGCCAAGCAAACTACTATTTCATTGGAAACAGTTAATTTAAAATTCGTTACCATAGTAAAGTTTTCACTTACATAAAAATGAATTTAAAGAATATAGTTGGATTTTCTTTTTTAAATGATCCGAATTTTTAAAATTATTTTTTGCTTTCTAACAGAATCACAATCCCCTTTTCAGGGACATCTAAACAAAGAGTTTGCCTGATGCATCCACATATCTCAGTGTTTTCACTACAGCGCGAGAATCTCACATATTTTTTTCTTTTCTCGCAATAAAAAATTATTAACGTAAGAAGTTTGCGCACTCTATTAATCAATTTCAAAATGCATGAGTTTTGGAAAAAATTTCGCCTTTTGCCATTTTGAATAAAATGCGTTTCACTTTTCTTCCTTGATCTTTCATTATTTTGAACATCAGTCCTTGTTATCTAGCTTCCCTATTCATCAGTATTGTTCAGAACCGGTGCGAACAGCAGAACACCCCCCCCGAACCCCTTTCTCTGCAACCACGTGTTCACCGTAGGTAAGGTTTCTTCATGTAAGACGTTTACATTTTTTGTGCATGAATGTAAGATGGACAAATACCTTGTTAAGGCGAAATCTTCTACTCCGTAACAGACAAATGAAAATTAAACAAATGTCAGTAGAAACGGTCAAAATGAAACAAATGTCGGTAGAAATGGTCAAAACGAAACAAATACGGATATTTTTCAGCAAAATAAATATAATAGCCGATGAAAAAGTAGATATAGAACATTTTCCATATGATGATGCAGCGAAAATATTCAATTAGAAGATGGGAAAAATGTATTATAATTAAAGAAATAATTTTTTTCCAAGTCTATTCCTGTTTTTGAAATTTTTAAAAATCTCATTTAACTTTTTGAAATCTCACCCTGTTTTTGAGAAAGGGTGAGAAATTCTCCCATTTTTTTTTTCTGTAATGAATACACTGTATCTGTACCACTGAAATCTATACTGTACAGTGATCTGCACACGTCACTCACTGAATAGTAAAGAGAAGGTATTGATTTATTTCTAAATAACTTAAATGCAGAACTTCATAAATCACAAGCTTAAAGTTGGGTATTTTAAAAAAATTTTAGAATAACATTTGACTGTTTTTAACTCATGAGACTTGTTTGAGTTCTATTATAGTTCTCTCCATTCTGCTTTTTATTATTATAATCTCTCTCTTTTTTTTTAAAGATTTTTATTTGCACTATCTAAATTAAAAATCAGACTTAAAATTACTGAAGTTATAATTTTGAAAGAAAAAAAGGCATTGAAAGTTTACCCAGGTCCATATATAGAGAATTTTTGATTAATTATTTCTTTTCTACCATAACATAGTTTTCAAGATAAATATTTTTAAATAATGAGAAATAAATAGAATTTTTTTTTTTAATCTTGAAAATTTTGTTTTTGAAAAAGTTCTAGAAACAGTCATATTTGACTTTTTTAGTGTGTTTTTAAACAGTTAATAATGAAGGGTACTCAGATATAGAAAGATCTTGTATCTTCCATAATGCATATGCGCTGTATTACTATTAGAGAAGTTTTACATTTTTTAATACACGCTCTGATCTATCTTCTGATCAGAACCAACACCGCAGGAGCTATGTCTTGGAAACAGTTGTGGTTGCACTGTATTGTTCTATTTAAGACAAAAGAAAAGCGAAGAGGGTAAAAAAATTTTGAAAATTTTATCATAATAATTTTTCATTATATGATATTTTTTAAAGAAAAAAAAAACACTCTTCAGTGAATGATTAATCATATTGTTGCTGCTTATTCTTGCTTTCCTCATTTATTTTAACAGTTTCAGTGACAATAATTAGAAAAACTGCATGTTAATGCTTACGTGGTAGGGTGATTTATCAATTAAATAGAAGAAAGATGTAAATTCATAGACATTTTCTAACTTCGAATAAAAATACTAAAAATTTTGGGAACAAGCAAAAATTTAAATATTTTTTAGTTGTACTCTAACCATGTAAGAAATAGAAATTTACCCATAAACAGAATAAAACAAAATTACGGCTTGTCAGGCATTTTTTTAATAACCTTGCCTTATTTATTTCATTATTTTGTTATCTGACATTTCATTGATTGGCCAATAGTTAAACCCTGAATTTGAAAGCACACGGACCTTCGTCTGAATTTAAAAGCAATTGTATACATATTCAGATTTCTCTCATTAATTATATATTTTAGAATTATACCTAATTTCTGACAGTTAAAAATTTAGCACTTGAAAATATCTGCTGCTTGTATAAATAAAAGATTATTACTTGATACTTTAATA
The DNA here is from genome assembly GCF_982258835.1 of Parasteatoda tepidariorum. Classification (NCBI taxonomy): domain Eukaryota; kingdom Metazoa; phylum Arthropoda; class Arachnida; order Araneae; family Theridiidae; genus Parasteatoda; species Parasteatoda tepidariorum. The sequence goes on from NC_141759.1 coordinate 70,798,002, forward strand.
CAAAACATTATGCAACTACATTTTTACATGAATTTGATTATCTATTCTTGCATAAACCATTTAAAATGGGAAACATTTTGTTTTTTCAAACATACAATTGGCCAAATAGTTTCACATTCGACCAACGGAGCTAAACTGAAGTAGTGGATATTGGCAATGGTCTAGGAAACATCACTAAGGATGATCCGAAAACATGCCATGACAACGTTGATCATCTGCTGAGGGGATGCCTCCCCTTCTTTGGTCGCCTGAAGACCTGCGTGTGAAGTAAAGCATTTAATGGTATATTACAGTTTAACAATGACCTACGCTGTGACCCCTCTGTTCCTTTTTTAAATTTACTGGACACAGAGTCTTAAGACCAGTCCAGAGTGAAACAGAGTCAAACGGAAAGGAAACCAAATATTCTATGCTTTTCTATTGTAAAAATTTTATTAAATTATTTTTTGTATTAGTAGATTTTTATAGTAATAGATTTTTTTTAAGAATTAAAATATAATTTTTTTTAAAAATGAATTAGCACCTATTTACCCACAATTCTATTGAAATGAAACTGAAATTTTTCAAAAACATTTGCTATATTTTCAAGTTATCAATTTTAACGAAACTAAAATATTTAAGTGGTAGACACATTATTTATGAACAAACATATTAAATTTCAAGGTTTAAAAATTGTCTAATGACTTGTGTTGCAAATAGTTTTCATTATAGTATTTAAACATAAAAATGACTAAAAAATTTAATTCATGGCCCAATTTGCAGATTACATGAATATAGCATTAATAGATAATACATTATATGTAATTATAATGTAATTTAATATAATATAATTAAATTAATAGATAAGCATAAAGACAGTAGAGAAAAAAGCAAAAATATTTTTTTATTCCTTGGAAATAGCTATTAAATTCTAAAAACACATAGCAAATTTTAGATGTATGTATATAACAAATGAATTATCACTAATTTAAACATGATTTTTAAAATAAATTTTTATAATATGATGCACAGAAAGAATATTTGTAATTAAGCATTCAGAGAAAAATGTTAAATAAATATATACAGAGGTAATTTAATATACATGTCAGTAAAAAAGAGAGAGAGAGAGAGAAACAGATTTTTAATGAAATTTTTTTAGTTGAATGTAATCTTTTATAATTGTTTTACGTACAGAGTATCAAATAAAGAACATTATATTCATTTGATTTGGCTAAAAAATGACATTAATAACAACTAAATGGAGTTTATAACATTTTCAAAAGTGTAATTATAAAAAATCAAATTTTTTATTGAAATATAAAATTATCTTAAAATCAGTGTTAAATTTTTTTTAATCACGTATCATATCATTATCACATCATTTTATCATGAAGTTTTTTATTGATCATAATCTTTATTTATGAGCTTGGCCTTTTTAACACAAATTTATTAATTACACTTTCTCTAAGAATAAAGTATATCTTTATACAAATTTTTAAAAGAATGAAGCCACGTCCGGTTATAGTTGCAATCAGTTTCTAATTTTAAGTCAGAATGAAAAATCTTTGCTTGATTCCTCAACATAGGACCAGAAACAGAAATACCTTCTCTGGTACATTGTTGAACCCATTCAATGAGTGACTTATCAACAGAATGGTTTGGTGTCATTATCTCGCTTTGTTTAGTACCTTCCACGCAATATTTTCTTGCTTCTTTTCTTCGCTGTTTCATGTCATAAATAGTGGATCGACCCACACCATATTGCAAAGAGAGGCTTTTTGCAGAAATACCCATATCAATTTTTTTAAAAATTTCAAGCTTGTCAGAAGCAGATAAAACCCGTTTAGGTCTAACGGGATCTTTGTCAGTTAATTTTGAACTATCACATTCACTCAAAGTATTGATTTCATGAGTATCTTTACTTGGATCATAAACTTCTGTATTTTTGAATATCGTAGCTTTTTCATTTGTATTTCCTAAAACAGTACTGCTGACTAAATTGATTGGGAAACATACTTCTTCAATACTTTTCTTTTCTAATAAATCAGAGGATGGTAATTCTACTTTAACATTTTCAGAAAGACTTTCTACAGATAAAATCTGAGGTAGGTTGTCATTGATGGATGTTTCTTCAGGATCCAGATTATTCACACATTTTTGTGACTTTTTAAAGAAATGTCTTTCTAAAGCAGGAATTTCACATAATATTTGTCTATACTTATTTTTAAAATGTTGAAGCCATGTCTTATTTAAATGCTTACAACTAGTCTTTAGTTTCAACTGAGAATGGAGCAATTTTGCTTGTTTTATTAACATAGCACCAGAAATAGAAACTCCTTCACCACCACACTTCTGGCACCATTCAATGAGCGCTTTATCCACAGAAATGTTTGACGATGACAAATTTTCTTCAGTCACTTCTGTCTTAATTTTGCCATAATACTTTCGTACCTTAGCTCTCCGTTGTTTCATATCATAAATTGTAGACGTACCAACACCATACTGCATAGAAAGGTTTTTCACAGAAATACCCATGTCAATTTTTTTCAAAATATCAAGCTTATCATATACAGATAAAATACTATGTCTACGTTTAATAGAATCTTCATCAGTTAATTTCAAATTGTCACATTTAAGTAAAGTATTGATTTCATGAGTATTTTTGTTTATATCAAGATCATCTGTACTCTTGGATAGTAGAGTTTCTTTATTTCTATTGTCTAAAATTTCACTGCTTACTAAATCATATGGAGATAAGTTTTCAACATATAAAATCTGAGGTTCCAATTTTGTTTTGCTGTTATTAATGGTCGTTTCTTCAGTAGCAAAAACCAAATTATTCCTGCATTGTTCTGATTTTTTAAAGAATAGCCTTTCTAAAGCCGGAATTTTGGATAATATATTTCTATATTGATATTTAAAATGAGGAAGCCATTTTTTCTTTGTATATTTACAAACTGTTCCTAGTTTTAATTGGGAATGAAGTAACTTTGCTTGTTTCACTAACATAGCACCAGAGATAGAAATTCCTTCTTCACCACATTGTTCACACCATTCAATAAGTGCTTTATCCACAGTATGGTTTGATAATTTTAATACACTTTCTTTAACCATCATTCGATTAGAACATTTACTTAAATATTTTTTTGCATTTACCCTCTGTATTTTCATATCATATATTGTAGAGAATCCCACACCATATTGTTCACAAAGAGTTTTGACTGCTATGCCTTCATCAAGCTTTTTAAAAATTTCAAGCTTTTGAGAAATACTCAAAATTTTATGCTTACGTTTACCAGTTTTCTTTTCATTAGATGGACTCGTATTTTTTCCTGTAGCATTTTCAGGAATTTCATTTTCGGCTAAACCATCTGAAGAATATGCTATGTTTGTTTCCTGAAATTGTAAAACCGAATTTTCACAAAGGTTTTCTACAGAGGATATTTGCGGCAAACACTCCATTTTGTGGCCATCAATAATAGTCTGTTTTATATTGGAGACAATATTGTTTTTATCTTTCTTAGAATTAAATAAAGTCATTACGTCTATAAGCCTAACTTCACATTTCATTAAAGATTCTTTAAGCTTACTATTCTTTGCATAATCTTCTTCATCACATTTTTCAATCTTATTTTCATTATCCTCTTTTAGTGTAGATGCTTTATGCTTTGGGACATGCTTCTGTGTTAAATTAAGCAAAATTTTATTTTGACGTTTAAAACAAAATAGCCATTTGTTGTTATATTTGGGCTCAGTCTTCAGTTTTAATTGAGAATGAAGTAATTTTGCTTGTTTGATCCACATATGTCTAGATACAAAGATATTATATTTTCTACATTGGTTAAACCACTCTATAAGGGCCTTATCAAAAGCTGGGTTCGTTCTCTTTTGCATAGCTTTTTTAGCTATCATTCCTTCAGGAAATTCACTATAATATTTTCTTAGTTCTTCTTTTTGCTTTATTATATTATATATTGACCATTCTTTAATGGCATATTCTTTAGAAAGAGCCTTTACAGAAATACCAGAATCGAGTTTTTCCAAAATTTCTATCTTATATGCAATCGGTACAGTAACATACTTTTTTTTAATATTTGATTGCATCATTGTTTTTGTTTGAACAACTGCAGTCAAAGGTGGTCCTACCTCTAATTCCTTTAAAGGTGTTTTGTCTGAAAAAGGAAGTTCACATTCAATTAATGATTCATTAGATTCACTAATTTTTCTATCACATTCTTTATCATATCTTTGAGTTTCCACATTATTTTCTAAAAATTTATCATGTTCAAGGACCAATTCTTGGATAGGATGGAAGAAGATTCTATTTAGGTCCTTGAAACGAAAAAGCCATTTATCATCATATTTGCACTCAGTTTTTAACTTTAATTGAGAATGAAGTAATTCTGCTTGTTTCATCCACATATGATTAGATACAACAATGCCATCTTTGTTACATTGCTTAAACCACTCTATAAGTGCCTTATCTAAAGCAGGACTTGTTCTTTTGCGCATGAATTTCCTAACTATCATTCCATCAGGAAATTCACTATAATATTTTCTAAGTTTTTCTTTATGTTTTTTCATATCATATATTGTACGCTCTCCGATGTTATATTCTTCAGCAAGGGTTTTTACAGAAATACCATTATCATATTTTCTCAAAATTTCTATCTTATCTGCAATAGGTAGAGTAATACGACTGTTATTACCATTACATTTTTCAAATTTAAAAGTTTTTTTATCGAATTTTCTTTCATCCAAATATTTTTTTGCCATTCCTATATGATTTGAGATATCTGTAAAACTAAACAAAGCTCTATTTCGTCTTTTGAAGTGACGAAGCCATAGATTGTTATATCTGCAGACCCTTTTCAATTTTAATTGAGAATGAAGTAAATTTGCCTTTTTTATCCACATATGATTGGATACAAAAATACCTTTCTTCCTGCACTCTTTAAACCATTTTATTAGAGCATTATCCAAAGCAAGAGTCATTTTTTTATGCATAAACTTTCTAACTGTTACTCCTTCAGGGTATTCACTGTAACATTTTCTTATCTCTTCCTTTTGCTTTTTTATATCATATATTGTACGCTCACCAATGTTATATTCTTTAGCAAGAGTTTTCACGGAAATACCATTCTCATATTTTTTTAAAATTTCTATCTTATCTGCAATAGGTAGAATAACATACTTGTTTTTAACATTAGATTGCACTGTTGACTTGGATTGAATATCTGCAGTCAAATGTGATCCTACTTTTGATTCCTTCAAAGAGGTTTCACCTGAAATAGGAAGTTTAGAATCAACCAATTTTTTAGGTTTACAAATTTTTCCATCACTATTTTCTTCACATTTTGTTTCATTCATATTCACATATTTTTATGCTATTCCTATATGATTCGGGATATGTTTCTCTGCACAGTTCAACAAAGTTTTATTTCGACCTTTAAAATGACGAAACCATATACTGTTATAACTGCAAACCTTTTTTAATTTTAGTTGAGAATGAAGTAAATTTGCTTTTTTTTTAATCCACATATGCTTAGGTGTACAAAAATACTTCTTTCCTGCACTTTTATATCATTCGATAAGTGCATAATCAAAAGCAAGATATTTTTTCATGCATTAACTTTCCAAGCGTTTTTCCTCCAGGATATTCACTGTATTGTTTTCTTATCTTTTGCTTTTTTATATCATATATAGTACTTTCTCCAATTTTATATACTTTTGCAAGAGTCTTCACAGAAATACCATTCTCATATTTTTTCAAAATTTCTATCTTATCAGCAATAGGTAGAATTTAATTAAAATTTTACCAAATCTTTAAATTTTAATCTAAAAAAATTACATTAACAAAATTACTCATTGTTTAATTTAAGTATCAACTTGTCTTTATTATTATAAGGAGCAGATTTTTAACAATATGATTTTTTTTATGCCTTATTGTGCGTAAAAATATAAAATTAGCGAAAAATTTGAGCATGTAACTGCAATGTTGAACATTTAAAACTAATGTGAATACATAATATTGTTATATACAAATTATTAGAGAAAAAATTTTATGATTAAATATTGGGAAACAAAATTTACCTGTATTTCCCTCAATACATCTTTTTCTGTTTCTCTTATTTGGAGTTGAAGAGTAAATAATGTGAGATCCATTTTGCTTAGACAAAGAAGTTTCAGAATATTTCATTTCTTCATTATCAGAAATTTTCATCTCTAATTCTTCAATAACAGCTTTTGAGGTAGCATATATATCATTTTGAAGAGCAAGAAGTTTCTCATGAAGTGTTTTAGTTAAAGTAGAAGCTATGCAGTCAGATAAATATCCAACACTGAAAAAATAAATTAATAATAAATAAACAAATAAATGAAACATTGTAGAAAACTGAAAACATATTAAAAACTTTGAGCTTCTGCCTTCTTAAACAAAACAAACTTAAGACATTTAATTAAAAAAAATCAAGTTATGTTTTACCAATAAATAGTAGTACTTGGAAGAAAAAAAAAAAATTTTTTTTAACCATTCCATTAGCTAATTTTCAAGGTTAAATTGAAACTGCTTAGTCAACTGAAGTTGCTGAAAAGTGATGAAACCAAAACTAATAAATGCATTTTAGCAATACTGTTTCAAAAATAGCAGCACTGCGAAATAAAATGTTAAATATAGAAAGGTTCAATTGATTCTATTCTTTAATTCAAAAAAATATTAAATCTTAATGGTAGCCATATGAAACAGGTTATTTTGCTTGCTTTTGAATATTACTGATGATGTACAGTCAGCAAAAAAAAAAGATATCACCCTGAATAACTTTTGTTCTAATGATCGGATTTTCACGATCTAAGTGTCAATCTTAATGGTTCCCGGGGGTGACCTCAAATATGCTAATTAATTAGTGCTAACTATTAATTAAGTTACGAAATCAGACACAAAAACGTACTTTCTCTGAATAAACATGTATTTTTTTTTTACATATTTGGATTCCTGACCTTCAAAATATAGGGGGTAGCCGCAATCTGGGAAATGTGGTCCCCATAGTTTGGTCAGGAGAGCGATCCAAAGTTCGTACCCCTTAATGTTAATTTCGCTTTTTGCGTTTTCAGTCATATTTTCAAAACTAATGAAGCAATTCAAAAAAAAATTTCACCCACTCATAAAACTCATTTACCCAAAGATAATTTCATGAAAAAAATAATTTTTAATATTTATTTATTATTTTTTATTATTTAATTAAAGTGAGGATGAAAAAATATTGAATTATAAAGTATGAATTTTTTTATACCATAATAATCTACATATTTTTCAATAGAAAAATCTAAAGTTTCAACTGTTTTTATTTATTAGAATCTGAAAAAAATTAAAATTAATTATTTTTAAAAAAATAATTTGGCGACAATAAAAAAATGATTAAATGGGGCGATTAATATTAAAATGTGATAAACTTGCGAGGAACTTGACTTCGCGCGCGTAGTGTAAAATTTCATTCATATTTTTTTCGCTAATAATCGTTTGCTAATCTTTTTATTTTTATTTCTTTCAAACTATAAAATACGATGTTTCTTTTTAGTCATTTAATAATTTATTTGTAATTCAGTAAAGAAATTATGAATAAAACATTTTGAATAAAAAACACTTTATTCAACGAATGTCTAGTTTTATAAAGGCGTGCATCTGATAGAATATGATTATGCACCAGATTGTGCTTACTTAATGTAATTATTTTTTAATTTTTGATTTTCTTTTTCAATAACTGATACAATTTCAATAATATACATACGTATGCATAGATTTGGAATAATATATTTATCAATTTCTTGAATATATATTTTATAATTATTAATACGAATGCGTAGTCAACATTTTTAATCATCTTAAAACTTCGCCCGGTGGCTGAGCGGTAGCGCTTCGCGATGTCATTCCTCGGACCGGGCAAGGCTGACTCAGCCTTTCATCCCTTCAGTGGGTCGATAAATAAATACCAAGCATGATTGGGAACTAAACACTGGGGGTTCCGCGTTCGGCTGACCACCTGACCGGAACATCTGCTCCTGCACCCCAGAGCCCTAGGTCCAGAAAACTGAGGTGGGCACAGTAGGCCTTGGCCCTCCATGGGCTGTCGTGCAGCTGAGTTTAGAGTAGAGTTTTTTAAAACTTCTTTACATCTTATATATCGCCTTAATCTTAAAATAAATTTGTAAATTACCTGTCTGTGCGTGTTTCGCAGAATTATTTTTCTAACTTTTTTATTGAATTTTAATGCAATTTTTTTTAAATTCTATTATGTATATTTTTTTCCAATAATATACTAATCAATCATTTAAGTACTTTAATTTATGTTTTTCTTTAAAATAAAATTACTTTTTAAATTATTGCTAAGTTCTTATTGAAAGAAAACTTAGAATTATTGCCAGCTATCTGAGAATTAAATCTTGTTAAGAAATTAAAAATATTATACTGATCACACACAATATCATTCGAAGCAGAACAGCTGACTATTTACTAAAAATACTATTGTTTACGAAAAATGAAGATAAATTATTAATTTTATTTTTTTTTATTGCTTCTTATTTATTCGAGTAATGAAAAGTAAATGCGTATGTGCGCACAGGGGAAAAATTTAACAGATTGTTTTGTTTTTTAAATGAACAAAAAACTATGGGCATGCAATTTTAATTCAACATTCAAAGTTAATCTTGTGCGCTAACCCTTTAAGTTACCCTTTTGTCTTAAAAAGTTGAAAATATTTTCTTTAAAAGTTGTTTGTATGATTTCTCAACTTTTGCACAGTTCAAAAAAATATTGCTATATCAGGAAAATGTTCGATATGCCTTGTTTTGTTAAACAACTACTAAAATAAAAAATTGTAAAAAGATTTGAAAAACGTGCTATTTTTAGAATCATCATCTCAAAAATTGTTCTTTTACTCCATTTGACTTTTTTCTTCTTAAATAACTTATAATCATAGTTTTAACACACGTTTTGAAGAAATTATGTATACAAATTTCTCCTAATATTTCGTAATAAAAAAACTAAAATATTAATGATTTATTTATACAGTGAAACCTGCCAAGTTGACCACACTTGTAAGTTTTACACCTGAATAAGTTGACCTCAATTATCAAGAACGGAAATTTTCCTACATAATAAAGAAGCAAAACCTTTGTAACTTGACCACCTGTCTATCTTGTATGTTGACCACTGAAATAAGTTAATTTTGTCTAGGAGTATTATGAAATTCTATTCTAAAACCCTCATAAGTTGACCAGAAAAAAAAATTCAGAAAATTTTCTGTCATTTTGCAATGTATGTTAATATTTCACTTGTTTGGTGAAATAGTGTAAAAAGCTAATCTAAACCTTTTTGTGAGTTGACCATCTGGGGAAACTGTAGGGAGTCAGCTTTTGACCATTTCTTTCATTCATTCATTGAAAACAGGTGTGTTAGTTGAAAAGTTGCTCTTCCAGTTGCAATAGTGAGCAAATAGGCTTGTATGTGTAGTAATAACAGAATAAATTTTAAAGCGTTAAAATAATTTTGTTTTGTTAAAATTTTCAATGTTTTCGTGTTCTGATATTTTAAGAAATTATTTTTATTAAACACTTCACATGCATAACTACCAAAATAATTTTTTTTAAAAAGTTAGTTAAATATTAAAATTATTTCTGTGTAACAAATTGAAGTTCGTTTAGGTTTAAACACATTTCTTGAGATATTCATTTGGCCATTTGCTAAATCAAATTTTTAAGTCAAGTAAAAAAAAAATTTAAATGTATAGCAACATGTAGGAAGCGAAAAAGTAAGCAATGTCCCACCCCTTCTATAAGTTGACCACTTGTCTACGTTGGCCACTAAAACAATGCACATGAAGTGGTCAACTTACACAAGTTTTACTGTAATTGTTTCATTGAACCAGAGTAGTTAATTGTTTTCGTAATAATCGGCCTTACAACTATTTAACTTATATTCTTTGGACTATGCGTCACTTCATGCATGTCTTTCGAGATTGAAATTTCAAAGATAAAATGTAAAAATTACAAGAATACGTAAGCTGGTTTCAACTAACAAAAAAAAGGGACAAAATCGTTGGCAAAAGAAGTTATCTCATGAAAAGAGTGTCAGAGTTGAAAAAGTATTGAAAAAAATTGTAACAATTGTTACTCTTGTTTAATTAAGGGTATTATAAACCTAATTTTCGTTTAATCATGTTTTTTTAAAGAACTAACGAAAGGAGTGTGTAAATAACATCAACTCTTTTTACTGCAAACTAAGTTTACTTAATATCATTTGCAAATATTAAGAAGTACAAATTCTTGACTTGCTCCTTAAAATAAAGTTTTATTTTAATCGTAGTTGAAGAAGTACGGATATAGTTAAGGGAGGTATGCGACATTCGGAAAAAAAAAGTCGTGTGATAGAGATAGTTATCGTTCTAGTTCATCACTTTTAATTTATGATCTAGTTTATCGCTTTCAACAGTTATAGCTATTTTAAATAAGTATTTAATATGAAACTTTATTTATCCAAAAAACAAATCGAAAAACCAGGTTCGAAATTTGATTAAAAACAATAGATTCCTAACTAAAGTAATAAAATTTGTTATATAATATCATTGAGTTAATCGTATATTATTGTAGATATATTTACCAAAATATTTCTTTGTTAATTTATATAATTTTTTCCCGCGCAAATCCATGTCGGGCAAATCTGTGGCTAAAATTATGTGCGAAACAGGCAATTCATGTTTCTTTCTCCTCTCTATTTTTTTCTCTTAAATAAATATTAATTTTTTAAATTTATTAATTGTTAACTTCTTTAAATTATCCAGCATAATAAATATTTCCTTGCTCACATCCATTTTCGGGCCCATCCTTGGTAACTAACAAATCAAACGCACTACAACACTGCAGTAAGAATGCACTTTAATACAAAACCCCTCTATTTAAGCTTTTAGCTCTATTTCCGCTTTTGGTTTCATATTTTGTAATGTGGCTATCTTTTTCGAAAATATTTTAAATCATTCTTTAAAAATTTCACGTTCATGTAATAAGTTCATTTGAATTCGCAGCTCGCTTTATAGATTTCGTTTCATGTTTTATTCTGTTTCTTCTTTATACTTAATTTTCTGATTTCGCTTGATATTTTTACTTATTGTGTTCCATTACGTTTGTAATTTTTTTGTAAAATTTTTTTGAGTGCTTCTAAAACTATTGCATTGATATATTTTACTTTGGCTATATTGATACAATAATAGAAAGTGCTATTTTTTTGCTGATATAATCGTGTAAGCTGATGAAAAGATTATATCTTTTATTTTCCGGATATTTTTAGAAATTTTTTTCCTTTTTTCGGAATTTTTTTTCCGGTTTCTTGCAGTTTTATTTTTTATTATTATTTTTCTTCCCCCCTTTTTTATTGTTCTGTAATTTTTCCCAAGTTTTTTCTACATTTTGAACTTATTTACTTATTTTATGAGTTCTATTTACTTGCAGCTTATGCGCAATAAATAAAACTTATTATTTTTCGTAATTTTCTTCGTGTTTTTTTTTGTTTTTACTAAGTTTTACAATTTTATCGAAAATAAATACCGTGATTTCTATAAAATTTTGCGATTATGCATCAGAATAGCTATCTTTTTTCAGGTCCACCTTTGCTTGATCGCTTTTTTTTTTCTTTCCTAAGAAACTCGAAGTGAGGGGCAAAAGCATTTAACCCTACAACTCTCAGGGATGAGAGTAGTCAGAAAGTAAAAAAGAGGAAATCCAAAAAAACAAAAAAGAAGAAGAAAAAAAAAGGAAAAAAAAATATATATATATATATAAACAAAAATTTGACAAAAAAGTGCGATTTTTAAACTTGTAAACCATGTGAATATAAATTCCGATATGAGACTTTTAAATCACGTAAATATGAAACTCTACATCGAATTTAAAAAATGCGAAAATACAAATCATGATTTTTTAATTTTTTGATCCCGATGCATAATTTTTAAATCGCGCGATATTACAACCACAAAAACGAATCACGATATTGGATTTTAAGCTCACGTGAATACGAATTGCTACATAGGGCTTTAAAAGCTCGTAAATACAAATCGCGATATTGATTTTTTAAATCTCGTAAGTAAGAATCGCACTGTACAATATTTAAATCGCCTGAATAAGAATCGCAACGTTCAACTTTTAAATCAGGTAAATACGAAAATCGAGATTTGATAATAAAATCGAGATTTTAAAAATGCATAAATACAAAACACGATATTGGATTTTTAAATGTCGTAAATAAGAATCATAATATACGATATTTAAATAGCGTAAATAAGAATCGCAATGTGCAACTTTTAAATCAGGTAAATACGAAAATCGATGATTGATATTAAAATCGCGTGAATAAAAATCGAGATCTGAATTACGAAAATACGAGCTATCCAGCCGACGGATAAAAAATACGGAAAATCTTATTTTCTGTGCTTGAAATCGGAGAAAATAGCTAAAATAAGTAAAAATGCGGAAGGGTTAGCAGCTAGGTCGTAGATTGAATTTTCTGTTTATCTTTGAAAATCGTAAATAAATATAATTATTTTACTTCAATGACTGAATTTAAAAAAAACGGGATATTTATTTAAAAAAACGAAACTTTTAGAGAATCGGAGTTTTTGATAAAAAGGCTGAAATTCGAGAGACAAAAAAAAATCTCATCCCTGTATAAAGGTCAACCAGTTTTATCCCAAGGAAATGATTTTTAGAGAAACTTCAGAGGGAGGAAAAGGGACTTCAACAATTTCCCTCCGCGGAAAATTAAATTCCTCATAAAACTTGGCATCCACTTGGCAAAAAAAAATTTCAGCGGAAATTAGCGGGAAAAATGGAAAAATCTGAAAAAAAGCGGAAATCCGCGAATCCGCGGAAGAATCTCATCCCTGAACTCTTCATAAATTTATGATAACTTATGAAAATTTGGTTTTAATTCAAAACTGTCATACAAATTACATTAAAACAGCTTTAAAAAAATAAATAATGTCAGATAAAAATTCAAAGATTCTGTAATCTTGGAGAATCAAAAATAATTTATTAATTTATTTAAATTTCCTTTTTAAAGGAGATTTAAAAAAAAAAAAAAAAAAGCCCAGAAAGCAACGCGAAAATTTTTTTTGGTTGCTTAGCAACGAGAAGCACTATCTATTCCCATCTTGTCATTCATTCAGTTTCTTTATGGTTGTTATAAATTATTTCCCCTTCTATGGCGAGGTAATTTGGCATATTTTTAAACCATCGCCAGATATATAAATCCTTATTGCCACCTAATTTACAACCCATTTTTTTCGAAATTTTGTCTATTTTGAAGGTCAGGAATCCAAATATGTAAAAAAAAATACATGTTTATTCAGAGAAAGTACGTTTTTGTGTCTGATTTCGTAACTTAATTAATAGTTAGCACTAATTAATTAGCATATTTGAGGTCACCCCCGGAAACCATTAAGATTGACACTTAGATCGTGAAAATCCGATCATTAGAACAAAAGTTATTCAGGGTGATATCTTTTTTTTTTTGCGGACTGTACATAATATTCTAAATCAGTTATGCAGGTACAAAGTGAATGATGCATTGAAGTTATCTACAGAACTCTTTCACATTTCTAAGCCCATTTAATTGGTTAATTAAAAAAATGCTTTAAAAAATAAATAGATATAGAATAAAAAAAATTTAGATCACCAGGCTCCCTTCTCTGTCTGAACATGAAGGAGAACACAAGACAAAATGTCATTACAAAGCAAAAAATTATTTTCTATAGGAGAGGGTGGCTCCCCTTGGGACATTTTTATTTTTGGTCTTATATTTCAAATTATCTTTTAGCTTTTTTAGATTCAGATATATGTCAGTATCACCTAACCTTGGAACATATTTTGAATTTATTGATTAGGCAGGTAAGAATTTATTCGAATTTTTATTTTTCGAAGCATGTTTATTCATTTTTATATAAAAGTTAAATTAGTTGTAGAAATAAATTTTAATAAAAATTTTTTTAATAATGGGTAATATAATGAAGTATAAAGCTTTTCCTTTAGAAGTTATCAAATTTAATTGTTCCAATGCTAAGCCTAAAAGTATGATATTTTAAAATATCCTATTAGGTATGTAGTGCACCTTGGGACACTAAATATGCATAATTAATCCTTATTAAAAATAGATTTTTAACAAAAAGACATTGTGCATGCAAAGTATTTTTTAATTTATTTAATCTGTGTTTATTAAATAGTTATTATTTCTTATTTTAGGAACTTATTAGACTTAACTAATCACAAGAATTGGAAGCAAAAAGTATAAAAATAATCCAGCAATTTGTGCTAACAATGTTGAAAAAGCAGCTGAAAATTTTATCAAGGGAAATGACTTGAAAGAAAGCTGTGGAATTCTACAGTATTAGTAAGACCACTCTGAACCGCAATTTTATTTCCTTTAAAAAAATAGAGAGCAGCAAAATTCTAAATTTATATATATTTTAAATATACTGAGTCGCAAAATATTCACAGATGAGGAAGAAACAAATTTCGTACACTATATGTTACAAGCCTCCAAGTACCATTCAGGATGAACAATATGTGATGCACATGCACTTATATATGAGTGTGGTTCGCCAAACCAAATGAACATTCCTCCAAACTGGGAGAATGTAAAAAAAAAATCTGGGAATATGAGGATTTAATGCTCTCAGAATTAGTGAGAAATACATCCAGAAGAAAACTAGTAATTAGTGATTTATGCAATAATAACAGTGATGATGATGATTGCAGCTTAAATGAAATGAACATTGAAAGTGACAACAAAATATTTTTCACAATAAGAAAAAAGTACATCTAGAAAAAGTAATGAAACAAGATTACATATTGGAGATTTTGCTCACATCAAATTAGCTGGTAAAAGATCTGTTTTTTGCCTTCGTAGGATGCGTTGAAAGAGTTGATGTAGATGAGTAAGAGTTATCAGTTTTTAGATGAGTGAATCAATCTGCAACATTTATTTGTCTCAAAAAAGAAGACAACTCTTACATAGATTCAAATTATATTTTGCTAAAACTTAAGCAGAGCAAAGCTTTGAACGTTCTTTAGGTTTGTTATTTGATTCTGAACAGTTGGATTGGCATACAAGAAGTTGAAACTAACAGAATAAAACTTTATTAACAAAATTAAAAAATTTAAATTTATTTAGTTATACTTATTTAGTTTTGTTAGAGAATTTCTACTTAACTTTTCACATCTTTTTAACTGTCCCAAGGTGCACCATTGGGAGGTACACCTCGGGATAAATAACAAGGTCACTAAAAAAATTTAAAAAATTTTTTTATGACAGATACAAAATCAAAACCTAGTTAAAAATCTTTTCAAATGTTATCATTTTCATTCAAATGTTATCATTTCAAATGTTATCATTCAAATGTTATCTTTTCAAATGTTATCATCACAACATTATCATTTTCTTTAATTCAAGAATAAAAAATGCCATTGCAAAGGCAAAAAATTATATTTATCAATCGATGTGAAAGATTAAAAGAGAGAAGAACTAAAAACTGTTCAGATAGTTTATCTCTAAATTGCACCAGTAAATAACAACAGTGATATTTAAAAATAGAATCATTTTGTTTTTATTTACGAATTACTACCTTTAAATTCAGGGTGAATATTTATGTTCTCAATGTAGCAAGGTCAGCCTCGTGTTCTTAGCTAGTTTGAGATGAGTTAATGGAATCTACTGTAAAAGTAAATAATGTTATAGGAAGAAAAAAAAATACTTACTCATAAGTTTGTTTCTTTTTTCTTTCAATAGGTTCATCATTTTTACCAGTCTCAATAGATGCAAAATGACAAATAGCAATTTCTTTTAAATCTGTATAAGCCGTCTAAAACCGAAACACATTAATTAGTTCATAATTAAACAAACAATAATGAACAATTATTAATGCAGTGCAACATCGAGAAGTTTGATTAAAAAAATTATGCTCTATTAGTTGACACTTTCTTATTTAAGACTTGAATACCCCCCAAAATTTAAACGTATACAGTGTTCTCACTACAGCGCGAGAATCTTGCATATTTTTTTCTTTCCTCGCATTAAAAAATTATTAACGCGAGATGTTCGCGCACCCTATCAATTTCAAAATGCGTGAATCTCGCGAATTTTGGAAAAAATTTCGTCTTCCGCCATTTCGAATGAAATCCGCTTCGTTTTTCTTTCTTGATCTTTCATTATTTTCAATATCGGTCCTTGATATTTAGCTTCCCCATTTACCAGTATTGTTCAGAAACAGAACACCCCCCCAAACCCCTTTCAGAACACATTTTTCTGCAACCATGTTTTCACCGTAAGTAATGTTTCTTCATGTGAAACGTTTAAATTTTTTGTGCCTGAATGTAAGATGGACAAATACATTGTTAAGACAAATGTCGGTAGAAAAGGTAAAAACGAAACAAATACAGATATTCAAAGTGTGTGCACAATGCTACAAATTTACTTAATGTTTTTGAATAATTCAGCATCTGTTGCAAGGTCATTTAGCACCCAAAACCGGATTAAGACAAAATATCATAACAGATTGACTGATAAGCATTTCAGCAACCTAATGAGAATAGCTGATGTAAAAGTAGATATAGAACATTCTTCACATGATGATGCAGCAAAAATATTGAATGCTTTAAAAATTAGAAAAAATGTATTATAATTAAAGAAATATTTTTTCCCCAAGTCTATTCGTTTTTTGTTGAAATTTTTAGAAATCTCATGTAATTTTTTGAAATTTCACCCTGTTTTTTAGAAAGGGTGAGAAAATCTCACCCATTTTTTTTCTGTAATGAAAACACTGGTATATGAGTTTGTTCTATGTGATGTATTATTTTAGAAACTCCACTGCTACTGTCCAGAACTCTACCACTATAATTCTAGGTCCTCAAAAAAAAACTGTTCGCCACACACCTTTGCTAATAACACAGTTACTAATATGAGAATCTAATTAGAAAAAAATACCATTAAAATTCGCATTTTTAACAAAAAATTGTTAGACTTTTATAAATATTCAAATTTTTTCTCCCTCTTTAAAAACCAAAAGCATTCCCCCCCCCTTTTTTTTCCTAACACCTGAAAGTAAAGAAAATAAAAAAACTTGTTAATATAATTACAGAATTTTTTATATCTTGTAACATTCCATTGAGTAATTTATCAACAAATTTTCGGGATTCCAGCACTTCATATACATCAATAGGATTTATTTCAGTCAGCGATACAGAACTCTCGGGTTCCATTTTCGAATCTGTAAAACAATAACCTAAGCACGAATTGAAAACTCGAATTATATAAAATTATTATAAACAAAAACTGAACTCATAATTTTGTTTAAATATAGTTAAAAAAAGCTTTTTCTTATTTAGTTAAGTAAGTTCTTACTGCTTATTTCTACCTGACAATAGGCAAAAATTTTTAATTTTTCGAGTTTTAAAATTTAAGGAGGATTGTCACCGTCTAAAATTTAACATGAAATCACACGCAAAAGCAGTGCACACGCGTCTGGTGCAATCGAATGAATTGAAATTGACCTTATGGGCCGTTCAGACTGTACTCATTTGAACTAGTTGCTTATGAACTAGTTGCACTGGCTACGGTCAGTGTGCGGGTGGGTGACCACTTGGATCAGTCTGCGTAGGGACCGAGGGTGTGCGGTATTGGTCCTCGTTAAACTGTGCTACCGTAAATTGCTCGACTTCGCGCGCAGGTCGACGGGCTACCGAAGCGGAGGTGTCATCGTCTCTGCAGTAGATCAAAATTGTGATGGCATGTCTTCGGATCATCCACAAGGATGTTTCCCAAACCGTCGCCAATAGCCCATTGTGCAGCTCTAGTGCGACGTAAATTAACAACAACAACAACAATAAACAACATTTTGTATTTTAAGAGCAAATGAGAAAGGAAAAAATCATGAACCAGCTCAATGCTCCCTTTAGTAAACCTGCAATCTTCGGCACCATTGCTATTGATCGGTAAAGTCTTCATCAACTATGGTTTGCACCGGGGTTCGAATCCCGTGCTTCGAATAGAGCCTTTGATCGAAATGCACTTTCTCTGATCGTATGTTAGTGGTTCAAGATCCACTTTATCGTAATCCTCGGTTCTTTCAAGTAACACGGTCCGAAAGCTGGAAAATTAGGAGCAAACCATCATCTGCCCTCCAATTTAAATTTTGAGAAAATTGTGCTTCCATGCGACGGTATTGTCCTTGTCTTCAAATCATCAAAGCTGTCAGCCAATCATCGAAGTAGAATTAAAGCTGCTTTATAAATGAATGATAATAAATATGATTATAATAATTGTATCCACATGGTAAAAAAAGTTAAAATTTTGACTCAATTAAGAAAATTTACATGGAGTTGGTGTGGATTAGTTCACAGCAATATTAAAATCGTATTTCAGGCTTACGATTTCCTTTAAAAAAAAAATTTTTTTTTTTATAAAATTAACGAAATGAGTCAACCACGTATTACTACGAGGATCTTTGTGTATATTTTTGCTGAAAATGAATAAAATAATTTGCATTATAGTTTTTTTTAAAAAAACAAACTGTTCTTAATGTTACCAATAGTTCTAAGAGAAACGTAATTCCCTATTCTTGAACTTTTTATTTTACTTAGAATCGAAAAGCTTCATGAGAAATAAATGTTAAATCTTTTATAAATTATATCTTTTTCATAATTTATTCTATACAGTGTTATTGAAAATATTGGTTTAAAACTTAGCAAATTATTTTTAACTCTTTGAAGCAGATGGGACACCAATATCTCTTTAATATATTCTTTTTCTGACGCTTTAATTACAAACAAAAATATATTTTGGGTGTTTTTTAATTATAAAAAAGACTCAGTTACTAAAAATAATCTGTTAGACTATCGGAATTATATTCGCACTAAAATATAAAATCCCCCCCCCCCCCAAAAAAAAATCAGAACAAACTTTTTTATTTGCTGTGCTTCTACTTATACTTAAATTAATTCTTTGGCCTTCAAATTACTTATGCAGTTAATTGAGGATGCATTTCCCTAATATAGTTAAATTTTTAAATTCTAAAAAAATTTAAAAAATACATTTACGATATGGTGTTGGTGACAACTTATAGTTCTTACTTTAATTTTAAAAATTCACGCCAAAACTATCAAACAAGTCGTGTACATTTTCACTACACATTATTTTGCTTTTACTGGGCCCAAAATTTATTAATTTTGCTATCACCTTTTCATGATAAAAACAGTGGTTCATCACTGTCTCATACTTGATGAGATAGTGAAAATTGGTCAGTATGTACTTCTTATTTATATTAAAATAACAAATGCAAATTATATTTCTGAAATTCAGTAAGAAATTTAGAAATACTAGTTATTTATTTCTTAATAATAGATGCAATAAATAAGTTTATTAAAAAAAAAAAAAATACACACACAAAGATTAAGAAATTGCACTATAAAATTTATTGGTACAGCAATATGTTGTAAACAGGTTTTCATTATGAGCAAAGATATGTACAAGTGTACATGAATACTTGAAAACACATTCAACAGGTATAGAATTTTCAAAAGAACAAGCATATAGTACAAAAGGTGTAAATATTATTTAACAAAAAAACTAACAGATATTCACACAAATGCTAAGCGAAAAATTAAATTACAGTGAGATTCAACAAGTTAGATATTTTGGCAAAAGTTTTCAACAGTTAAAAGAATGACTTAGATACGCTACTCAATATACAGTATACATATGTTCAATGTAATATGACAATTTCAATCATATAACTTTAAGCTTTGAAAAG
This sequence comes from Parasteatoda tepidariorum, assembly GCF_982258835.1. Taxonomy (NCBI): domain Eukaryota; kingdom Metazoa; phylum Arthropoda; class Arachnida; order Araneae; family Theridiidae; genus Parasteatoda; species Parasteatoda tepidariorum. The sequence continues at coordinate 70,817,825 of NC_141759.1, forward strand.
ATGCTTATCCAAAATATAAAAGCTAATCTTGTGCAAATACATTTTACTCTTAAAAATATTTGTTTTTTTAATATAAAATTTATTTTTTAAAAAGACATTTAGGTTGCAACATACTGAGCCACCTATTCTGAGAAAATAGATTTCATATAGTTGTTGCAAATTTAAAATGAATACCAATACTTTTTTGAGTAACATACATAATGCAAATGTAGACTTTAAAAACAATGAAGTAAAAAAAAAAGTAGATTAGAACAAATTAATAAGATAAAAAATGCATAACATTAAAAATAGTTAATTTATATTAATTTCTGGTAAAACATTAAAAAGAAAACTTGGAAAAATGTCTATTTAAAAGATCAGTTAAGTGAAAACATAAACACTATCATACAGTTTCGTAGCAGACATTGCATAACATTGAATCTCATATACTTGGAACAAACATGAAAGCCCAAGTCAAAATAATATAATAACCCAAAAAACAATTTTTCCACTTTGAAGTTCCAGCCAATTTTTTTTAAAATATCTTTTTTGTTTTAAAAACAATACAAAAACTTCAATTCATCATCAAAATAATATTGAACTTGATTACAATAAAAGATATTCATCAAATTGATCATCAAAGAAACACTCTTTCTCAGAAACTTGTCTTTGATTATTAACAAACTGCTGGATACTTTCAAGCTCTTCCGCTTTCAACGCATATCCAAACATAGGATGCTTTCTTGAATGAGCTAATCTAAAAAATATTAGTATAGGAATGAATAAAATTTGAAGTAATTTTCATTTTTATAAAGTTCCTTAGCTTGAAAATAAATCCACGATTAGATATTTAAAAAGAGAAAAGTATAAATTTACTTACTTTGAAAAGCTGTCATCTAAATTTTGATCATTTTCAAACCCCTAAAAATGAAAAAAATATAGTTAATAAAATAACAAAAATAAGAGCTCTCCATAATCTTTTAAATCTAAAATAAATATTATAAAATCGAAAGTCTGCATACAAATATATGACAACTCAAGAATGTCTGTGCATACGAGTCTTTTTGTTAACAAATATTCCATAACACTGGAGTGGTTAATGTATAATTGCCTTTTTCAGCAAACAAGTAAAGCAGCAAAGAGTAGTTTTAGTACAATGTATAAAAAATGACGCAAATTTAACTTTTCTAATTATAGAATGTCTTCACTGACTGATGTAGCATTCTTTTCTTACCAACTAGCTCACAACTTTTTCCTGTTACATTAAATTGCAATATTTAAAAGACATGTTTTTATTTCAAAAAGTAAAGTTAAAGAAAGAGCATTTTTACAAGATGCATTATAAAAAGAAGCAGAGAAATCCTACAAAAAAACTGAAGTATTAGATTAGAACTCTCTAAACTCAAAGATCAATTTTGATATTTTCAAAAATTTAAAATGCAAATTTTACCCTTTTTTTTTTTTTTTTTAAAAGATTTGGATAAGGAAATCACATTTTAATAGCCTCAATGATTACAGATGTGGGAAATATATGCTAAGATAGTTAAAAGCTTTTCCCTTTATTCAATTTTAAAATGTATACAAAAATAAGATTTTTTTGTCCAGGCTTTAGATTTTTTTTAAAAATTTATGGCAAAAAACTATACTGAAAAAAAAAAAAAAAAATGAAAAAATTGATTAGTGAATGATTTGAAAAAATTAAATCATTAAAGCTAGTATTCCAGTTGACGTATATAAGTTGCCATATCCAGTTGACGTCCTAATATTCCAGTTGAGAAAAGAGTATCACTACTGAACATTTTTATGGATTAAAAAATTAGTGATTTTTTTGCAAGATGGAAATTTATTGTAGTTTGGAAGATTGGCTCCCTTGAGCTCTAAGCAATCACTTCATCCTCAGCTGTAAACATTAAAGTGATTGCCTTAAAAAAATATTTTTTCCTTCAGAAAAAATTGTCCAAAATTAAGTTTTAAACACACAAATTTTTTACTTACTGTTGATAACAAATAATTGAGAATCTGCAGTATACACAATATACTTTTTATGTTATACAAAACAATTTATAGCTTAATCTTTTAACACAAGGAATGTTTTGAGAAATGAACTTTGGTTAACAGAAACCTTTCAAATAAGTAAGATTTTAAGAGCAGTAGTATGTTCAACATAACTTTAATTGTTTTGCATCAAAAGTTTAATAAATCATCAATCGAATATTTTAAAGAGAGTTGAGAATTTAAAAAAAATTTTTTTTTTGCATCCTATAAAGTAATAAGAAAATACTAGGATATACACCCTTGTGCAAATTAATGGAAAGAATGTTTTTTTCTCGTGTTTTTTAAAGAAGATGTTTCGGGGTTGTTTCGGTTACAATGGGGTTGGACCTTTGCAGCCTATTGACGGTATGATGCGTTCTGAGCAGTACATTACTATTCTGGGTAAAAAAGTTGCTCTAGAGTTGAAGAAACGATACCATGATGGAACAGGGATTTTTCAACAGGGTTTAGCTCCTTGCCATATGTCCAAAATTGTCAAGAAATTCATGTCTGAGAATCAAATTGGGACATTGGAATGGAAAGGGAAATCTCCGGATATCAACCCAAATGAGAATCTCTGGGCCATATGCAAGAACCGCCTATTAAATCTGGACTGTACAACTATGGAGAAGCTAATCACGGCGTTAATTCATGTGTGGTACAAGGACACAAATATTATAAATGACTGTAAAAAATTAGTGGAATCCATGCCAAATCGTGTCCAAATGTTAATAAAGTGTCGTGGAGATCATATTATGAACTAAAAATTTTTCAGTTTGTATAAATTTAAATAAAATAGCATTTTCTCTCAGTTTTCTGAATTTATTGAGTTTGTTTCAATTAATTTGCACAAGGGTGTATGACTGTAAATTAAAAAAAAAATTATACAGTTAAAAATAACTTGATAATCAGTTAAAACATGTCACTTAATATGATGGTTGAAGTTAATATTGAAATGAGTGTATTACCCATTTTTTCATTGTTTGAGATGCAGTATGACCATCCATACTAAGGTCTATTAGAGCTCCTTGATCTTCTGAACAGGAATTTCCATTATTACTGTTATTGTTACTGCATAATTTTATATTATCATCCACTTTCATGTTAATCCTTTCCTGTTAAAAAAGAAAAAAAACTGCCATTTTATTACAAATATCAAATTCTGCCAAAAAATTAAATCAGCTTACAATACTTTTTAAATATCCCAAAAATACTACTCAGTCGTAAAAATATATAATCATAATTTTTTTAAAAATAAAGTAAAGCATTCTCACAACAGCGCTTTGTGGACCAGGTAGAAGGTCATGTAGATTAAGGCTCCATAATTTTGTGACCAACAGCATAATTGTGGTAATGTGGTCAGCATTGTGCACAGGCCATCTTTACTTCCCAGAGAAGCAAGTACTCATACATATGAAGCTGGAAGGGGCTTCAAGATGCCACTGGAGATCGAACTCTAGTTCTTCCCAATGATAGTTCATTAACTACTGAATTATTACTGAATATATATATAACAGAATTTTTAATAAGAAGAAACTGTGCTATGTAAAAAACTAAATAAAAAAAATTTGAGGAAATTTTTTCAGCGTAATTCTTTTGATGAAAGTTAATTTAATTGATCTAGGTATGAATTTGATTAGAAGAAAACACTGATCCATATTATAGGCTAAGATACATATATACTATATATATATGGGTGATTCTCACGAAATATGACAATTTACAGTCTCCAAGATCTAATACTATACTACTAAAACAACTTTTTTTAATAAATAGCATTTCTGTTAGTATTTTAAAATGACCTTGTAATAGGATTGACTGTTTTGCATATTTAAAAAATTTAATTGAATTTCAAAATGTCATTTTCCTGGTATGTCACAAACAATATTTCCAATGATAACTAGCTTCAAAACTTCCCATAAATTTTTAAATATCCAATTTTTTTTCCATCTCAACTGCTGTAAGCATTTCTAGAATAATATATGCAGATAATATTCACAAAAACTTCGTTAAATTTTTTTTTCTTCCCCCGTCAATAATTTGTTTGCCACAAGAAAATCTGCCATTTTCCTGGCTACTTTTATTTAGTGATTTATTATCAAAATAGATAGTGCCAGCAATCAAAATCTTATGTTAATAGATTGATTAGAATAGCATCTTATCTGAACATGTCTTGCTGCAGGAATAAAGAACTAACATTATGGTTCAAAACCTATTTCAAAAATTTTTTCAAGGTGAGCAGGTTTTTATGTTGTCATTTTCCAGTCTTCTTGATTAATAATATAAACTACAGAGATTTACCTGAGTTATTTCAAGAGATCCTGTTGTTTTCTGCGGATTATAAACATCTTAGGCAGAAATGTTAAATTAAAGTAAAGTTAAATGCTATATAAAGGCAAATTGTTATTTTCCTGGCTTATGAATGCCAAGATATTGAAACAGTTACCAGAAAATTTTTTAAGCAGTTGAATGTAAAGAGAGAAAGCAAATATTAACCTAGCTGTAGAGAGCAGGGTTGGCGAGCTGTAGAGAGCAGGGGGCAGAGCCCTCTAGTATATATATATTTGCAGATTTGTTTTTATCATATATTTCGTTTTTGATATAATATCCTATTGTTATAACTTACATTACAGCAATATAATTGTACCAGAAGATTGTGTCAGTTATAACTAAAGTAAGCACACTTACATCCTCATTCTGACTAGATTTTTCTTCTTTGGAAAGTTCCCACAGTTCATATGCTATATTGAAAGCTTGTGATATTGTTAATGCTGCAGCCTGTGCAACTTTGCGCTTAGAACACAAAAATGCATGGCACTCTAAAGTTTCATTTTTATTTGTTCCTATAAATGCTACAACTCTATCATAATTTGCATCTGCAGAACAAAAGGAGATCCTAAAATATGTAAAGCAAAAATATAGAATTTGATAAAATAAAGATAATATAAAAACAACCATCAGAAAAATTTGAAAGTTAATACATATTATTCTTAACTATGCATTAAATAGATTTTTGTATTTAAACATAGAGTTCAAAAAATTAATTAGTTTTAAGCTATTAAGGGGCTTGGTGCAAAAAACAAGGCACACTCAGATTTGCAAAATTTTGGTGAGAAGCACATGAAATAAAAAAAACAATAGATTTATGAAGTTCAGCACACATTTTTAGCCACCCTACTATACCTAACAAGCACTCCAACTTAATCAAATGTTCTCCTCACCAAGCAATTTCTAACATATTTGAACAGGCTATCAATGCCAAATAAAAGTTTCACTACCTGTACTTGCACAAATTTTTTTTATCATAGTTATCAAGGTCAAATTAAAAGATTGCTTTGTCGGAAAACTAAGACAACATGGAGGAGATTGGCTGGAGAAAAAGAATGGGGAAATAAGTAATGGAAAGACAAAGGGTTTTGGATACTACGAATCATTCAAGATAATGAGGAAACTTGTTCAGCATAAGGGCATATACCTATGTTCTCATTTTCATAAAAGAAAGTGAGGATGGCTTGTTTCTTTTGGTAAACCAAGAAACCATGAATCTTAATGCTCAGTGGTTAAGGCATTAATATCAAAACCCTGAAAAGTCATGAAATAAAATTTAATAATATATTTTTTCTTAATTTTATTTGTTTATTGTTAATTATTTGGTCAAAGTTGCAATTGTGCTGATATCTGTCCTAAGAACAAAAAGATAAGAAATGCAGTTATTAAAAGGTATCTAAGATAAAATATATTTCAGAAACCTATTTTTGTAATTAATTCCTAAAATCTATTTAATTAAATTATTTGGTTTCATTTCTTGTTTATCTTTCTGATGATTAAGATCATTAATATTTTCAATCAACATCATGTTAAACATGTTGATTTTGTAATATTACCAATTTTAATTGTGTTAAATTAGTACATACTTGTTTAACCTACCCCACAAAAACGAACATTTTCAACTAAATTTGGGGGCAATATAATTATTATTTTGTGGTACACAGGCAGGGTTCGTTGATTTAAATCAGCTTGATTTAAATCATGATTAAAATCAAATGATTTTTTTTAAAAAATCATTGATTTAAATCAACTGATTTTTATATATATATTATATTGATTTTAAAAGTTGAAAAACAGTGCTTTAAATTATTGATACTTTTATTATTTTCTTTTCTTAGTTTTAAAATTTATTTTAAATAAATTGCTGCATTAATTAATTTTAGTTAACGAAATTACTTTCTTTCTTGGAGTGTGTTAAACACATTTAAAATTACATGTTTAAAAATCTTTTGATTCTTAACATTGAAAGTACAGATTAAAGTAAATATTTAATACTGTCTTAATATAGACTTGCATAGCTGTAGAAAGTAAATAAACATGCTTTTTTTTTTCAAAAAGCAAATGTTAATTAAAATTCTACCTTTTGATTAAAAAAGCATGAAATTCAAATCTACATTATAGTTTATTGATGGAAATTTCTATATTTCTAAAGCTTGAGGTTATATTAAAAAGAAATTACCTTAATATTCCAAAAGTAGAAAAAAAAAAAAAAAAAAAAAAAAAAAAAGCTGAGTTCACATATTTTTTTCCTGATATAGTGTCATTCTTCCCTATCAAAGTCTATTTGAAGCAGTAGGGTTATTAACTGGTTTTTATTTTTCTTCTCATAATATGCTTACGGTATCTTTGAAATTATCAGATTTTCTTTTGTGAAAAAAAATTCCAATGATACATAGATTTTTTTAAAAATGTTTTTTAGCTTAACTTATATATTTTGATAAAGGATTAAAAATGAATATTTCAACATAAAAATATATAGATTGAGTATTTATTTTTTGATGAATAACAACATTTATAAACACATTCTGTTGCATTTATTTTGCAATTTTATAAATCATGAGAAAAAAAAGAGATCACAATTTTAAATTAAAATTATGCTGTGCTAATTGAAACTTTGTGTTATTAGTTAAAGTAGTATTCTTTAAATTATCTATTTTATCTTGTCTTTTAATTTCAATCATGCCTTTGTATCAAAATGGTCGCTATGCATTATAATGAAAAATTATTTTAGTAAGTTAGAGCTTCTAAAATATTGTTATAATATAGTTTTAATATTAATTTAATTTTGATTAAACATTTATAAAGTTTTTTTGATCATAAATTAAAGCTCTTATAGTGTATTTAAATAAAAATAAAAAAAATCTGAATTTTATTAAATCTGATTTAAATAAAAAAAATCCGATTTAAATCAAAATAATCCGATTTTTTTGATTTTTTTAGAAAAAATCACGAACCCTGTACACAGGAGAGGACTGACTTTATATTTTGACCTAGTTCTTGCTCAAATTGAAGCAGCTGCTATGCCCTAAGTTAAAAAAAAAATTTTTCTTCTTCAAAAATTGGCCTAACTTCGTTTTTACACTGGGTCCCACAATTATATACATAAATTCATATGAATATTTTGCAATTATTTTTAAAAAATATACAGAGGAAATTCTATACATATTTGAAAGTCATAATTGTAAGCAAGTATTTTTTTTATACAGCATACAGATTTTTTTTAAAGAAATTAAAGAAAATATTCTCTGCAATGATGCTTTCGTCTACTTAGAGAATTTTTTCAAATTTCACTTTACTATAGCAACCAAAGAGAAAGTGTTCTTAAGTGCTTGCAATAAATGAATTTTGAATTAAGTTTTAGTAAAAAAATAAAAATCACCTGTTTGAATTAGTTTGCGATAAATTTTCCAATCAATTGAAAAATAAAAAGCTATAATGTTAAGATAAATTTAATAAAATGTTTTTATATAAGGTATGTCAAGAATACAACAAAAAATATTTTTAAATAAATTAAAAAAACAACAATAAAATGTAGATAAAAGTAGTTCTGTACTATACAAACCTATAAATTGAAAAATCTAAATGCTTTTCACCAGTACTAAGATCTCTTGTTAGAATTCCTTTTGGATTCACCATAAGAGCAACTCTTGGTAATTTCTTAGCATTGGATTTAGCCTTAAAATGGAAAAAAATCAATAAATAAAAGTTTTTCCATGCATACTTTTTCATTACAAAAAAATAGTATACAAGAAAGACTGCAAAATTATAGTTGTAGTAAAAATTATTTATTAAATATTAACGTTTATGGAATCCCATAATTTTTAAAATATAATGAAATCTACTGCAAAAAAATATAATTATTACAGAACAGCATAATCATTTCATATCCCGTGAATTAGCACGTAAAAGCAAATTAAAAAAAAAATTCTTATTTATTTTACAGCTGTTTAAAATAATTTAAAAGTTTGTTAAACTATTTGTTCCACAAATAACCTGAGAAACTTAAACAAATAACAGAAATTGCTAAGTAAAATTTATATCTTTAAAAATAATCGACACAAGGCCTATAAAATTAAGTCTTCATAGCAATTAGTTGGAAAATTTTTCTTAAGACTATCAGAAGAATAGTATGAATTTATAGGAGGTATAGTGTGTATGCCCTTCAGGCTAGAGATTAAAAAAAAAAAAAAAAAAAAAAAGATATGAAATTACTTTGTTACTACTTTAAAGAATTAAGCAGACTATTTAATATAAAGCAAATTTATTAATTAATGATACTTTTGTTCAATTTTTTTTGTTATATTTGTTGCTTTGAAAGAGTCAAAATTATCAGATTTAATTACTACATTACAATTTATAGCAAGTTTTTTTTTAAAATTATTTATTAGAAATAGATGAACAGCAAAAAGAAATTAAATAAGATTAAATTAAAATTTAAAACTAAAAATATATTCATGAAAGAATTGACCACACAACAAATTTTATTAACATGACTTAGTACCATGCCAAGATGGGGTTTTGGGGTGTTAAAACCATTCTGAAAAATGAAATTTAAGTTTGAAATCATTTGCTAATTGATCAGAAAAGAAATTTGATTCCCAAGAAGATGCTCATGATTATAAGAAATGTGATAAAGTAAAAATAAATACATATAAAAATTTTCTTCAAACTTTCAGTAATAAAAAAAGAAAAAAAATTGTTAATGTTTACAAAGCTTTTTACTTAAATCCTCATGTATCAAGTGGTATTAGTAGTATCAATTAAGAAGTGCAGCAGTACAGAACAGAAAGAGCAGTAGCAAATTTTTTTTTTAAACAAAAGAGCATTATTTCCAATTACATTAGAAAATGCAATAAGCTTTAGAAAAAAAAAAAGGTATAAAGCTGATAAAAGAAAAAAAAAAGGACAAAAGTTAAAAGGGTTAAGATATTTAAGCAAGATGAAGATAAAAATTCAAATTTTGATTAAAAAAAAGTACTAGATATATTCAAAACTGATCTACTCATTTGTTTCATATTAATTTATAAAAGTTATTCTGTAATTTTAGTTAAAAGCTGTTCACTGTTTAAGTTTTCTACTTAAATTATTCTATATTGAAAATTTAGACATTAAAACTAGCAATTTCAATACTCCATCCAAAACAATTTGCTGGATGGGCCACTAACATAACATAAATTACAAAAATAAATAAATAAATAAATAATAATAATCTGTAAAAGGCTACTAAGCAACATAAAAAAAAATCTAGTTTGCAAAACAAAAAACTATATTTTTCATTTTATTAACAGATTTCAGAAAACATTCTATAATTGGTCCTGGTATTTTAAATAGAAAATTTCATAACAGATACAGAAATTGTGTGGTGTTTAATGATGTGGATGACTACAGTTTTTGCCTTTTACTATAACCACGTTTTAAATGAACATAATTTGTAGCTAATTTTAGCCAATACACAAGCATTATTATACGAAATCATAATAAACAGATAAAAATGAACAACTAATTAATCTTCACTAATCATAATTTGAATTAATAAAACCCAACACTCCTTTCTCTACAACTGTTTATCTTCGGATATTCAGCCAAAAGGACTTTCTATCTCCAGCTATAGTCATCACTTCAGGGCAAGTAATACTTTGAGGCTCTGGCTAGGTACATGACTAATCTTTTATTTCTGCTTGAATTAATAGAGTTGAAATGTGACACAAGTTATACTTTTTAATTTTACATTTTTAATGGCAATTGTTTATGTATCATTTATTGCAAATAAATTGAGGTGCATAAGTTTAACTATATACAAATCAGTACCGTAACTAGACTCTCGAGTGTTACAGAACAAACATACAAAATCCTTCTATCCTTGGAAATATGACACGTAATGAAATATCTTGTAAACTAGAAAGTATTTTAAGGGCTGTGCCATTTATCACAAAGGTAACTATGTTCCTGATAAAAACAATCAATAAAATTTTTAATGGTAAAATTTTTTAATTTTGGTCCATAAAATTTTTTAAATAAAATATACAGTCTAAATACATGAAATTTATTATAATTTTTTTATACCATTGTAATAACTGATTTGATAGCATCGGCTGTTGCTTGCTGATCATTAGGCTCATCCACTAACGTACTCCCAAGATATTTCACATAAAATGTAATTCCATCTAACACAGGTTCTTTAATAGAATCATCCCACTGCTCTGGTAGCTCTAAAAGTAAATTTAAGCCACAAATTAGGACATAGAATTGTAATTTTCAAAAAATCCAGAACATATTAGTAATCATAAATATTATTTATATTTAGTATGTTCAAAGAATCTTTATACACTACTCCACATTCTTTTTATGCTTACTCAACTTTTAATAAACTTATACAAAAAAGAAAAAAAATAAACTAACTAAAAATAAACTAAACTTAGTGGGCTGTCGCGCCACTGAGTTAATTTTTTTAAAGTAATTAATTAACTTATTATAAGATTAAAAGCCTTTTCTATTGGGAAAGAACTAAGAGTGTAATTTATAAAGCTTTAAAGAAATTTACTCAACATGACTAAAAACTTGTAATAACTATTAACTAGTCCTGAATTTTTGGCAGCCCTGGACGGTTGTCTAGTTAGCCTATCTCTAAGCACTGCTTTTGATTCAGTACTACGAAGACTTCAAATGAAAAAATATAAAGTTTTCCAGAAAACTAGATTTTCTATCGATTCATTATGAAATAAGAATTAAATTAATAAGTGACAAAATAAAGTGCCCCCGACAGATTTATTTATAACTCAATTTTAGTCTTATTAAAAAATAAATAAAATTAATACATCTCCTAATGTAAATCTATTTTACATAATCCTTGTTTCTTTTTGAAAATGCTTTACATAATTTTGAGAATCTACATGGTAGGATTCAATGATGAGCATTCCAGAAAACATTTTTTTCGAAAACCCCTACTCTACTTAAAACGCCTACAAGATAATATAATAGAAAAAAATGAGATTAAAAAATATACACTCTAATTCAGTAATTCATACTAAAAAAGTGACTTCTTCAATAAAAGATGAAATAGTTTTTATCATTATTGTCCATATAAATTAGATCATTTGACATAAAAATTAATTCTAGAAAAATTTTAATACATACATACTTGAGCAAAAATTACAACTTTAGTATCAGATTGCTAATTGATCTCTTTATTATAAGCTTATAAAGTTAAAAGAAATTTTTATAGTAAAAAGAAAAAATAAATAAACTTTTACAATAAAAACTAATATGTCTAGATAATTTAGAAAAAATCATTTACATAACAGACTGCAATGTAAATGATAATGTGTATAGATGCACTGTTATTAACAGTGCATGTATACACATTATTGGGGACATTTCTGTATCGTGATCTGTGGCGCTAACAGCTATCGCCAAGGAGCTAAATAGACTTTAAACTTGCAATTGTTTTTTTTTAAAAAAACATGTAGACTTTTGCCCGGGGGTGGTTATTAGTTATACCTTTAGAGTTGGTCCTTTTTTGTGATGTTTTTTTAAATTTCTCTCGGGCCGCCACCCGGAAGTTGCCAAGACTTGGTGATATTCTGCCACAGATCACCATACAGAAATCTTCCCACATTTTTTACAAGGTATGAAGACAAGAAATAGAAAAACTAATTTTTTCTTAGATGGATTTAACCAACATTGAAGACAACCACAAGGTTCGGCTGAAAATAAGGTGCTTGATGATTAAGAGGTTGTGGCTATTTCTACTCTATTCCAGCATCACAAGGCTCTTGACTTTTTAAGAGTGTTTGAATCAATCTAAATTAATCAAGAAGAGTTTTTTAATCAATTAAATCAAAAATTTACTTAATCCAAAAATGACAGAAGAGTTTAAAATAAAATCAAATTATAAAATTTATTTAAATTTTTTGAAAGAGACCCTAAAGATTTTCTGAACATTAAACATTGTCACTTGAGCATTTTCTCTGCATTTAAGAAATAATGCAGATCACTGGTATAACTCTCATAGAAAACTTTTTGTTTATATATTTATAATACTTATGCAACTGTTCCTATTTTTCGAAGTCAATTAAAACAATAATATTTGCCTATTTAGCATAGACTTCATCATATCCAATAAGAAGTTTATTTAAAAATTTTTTTGCTGAGTTTTAAATGATTAAGAGAGAATTTCAAAGTATACTAAAGCAATATATCACAATATTAGAATTAAAATATTTTTTAAGACGTAAACATTTTTATGTCTTAAGATGCTAATACTTCAGCCCATACATAAAATCATATGTATGGCATTATTTTTGCACATGCTTAATTGCATATGTATAAATGTTATAAATAAAGGGATAAATTTACCGCAATGTTCAAGTATTACGAGAAAATTTACATTATTACACAAACATATATGCAGAATAAAGAAAATTGACTACTGTTACACCAATAATAAGCTAGAATATAGTGGATAAGATACACATTCAATTTCAAAGAAACTGAATATGTAATGAAAAAATTCAATTCTAGTAATATAAGAATAAAATTACTTTTATGCTTTAAACGTCCAAAAAGTCCAGATGAACCAACACGCACTGCTTTTAACAAAGATGCCATAGTATTTCCTTAAGCAAGATTGATACTAAAATTTCAAACAAGAAACTTTTATGCCACAATACCGGTACAACACTGCTTTAAAATTATATTATAGCTTCAAAGCGGCTCATCAAAACTCAATAAAGTCTAAATTTCCTATAAAAAGCATGCTATTATGATTAGCGCCCTCTTTGAAAATTTTAATTACTTTTCGGAGGTTAAGGTTTTATGATGAAATCTCCAACTGGTTTTAAACAACGGTACAAAAAAGTGAATGCATTATTTGAGTGCGTCATAGATTCATAAAATATGATAAGGAAATTGTTTGTCTTTTTATAATTTTTTTTTTCGATACGGAAAGAGAGGATGGGACGAGGTTCAGTTCTTGTTTCGGTTTCTCACTGTTTAGAATTGCATTTTGAAAGATGGCAACGAAATAAGAGAAAAATATAAACAAATGAATCCAAATTATTTGTTCAGGCGGGAGCCTGTTGTTCATTTAAAAAAATATTTTTGTTTTGAAATTAGAATTGTTTTTTATTGAAAACTTTATATAAATTGCCATGCCGTCAAACACATTTGTTTCCAAATTATCATAGAGGTGGAATCTGTAAGTTAACATTGTCTTTTATTAAGTTTTTTATTCGTATTAGTATCTTACTTGTCAAGCTAGTTTTGCTTAAAACTGAAGTTCTTTAATACTGTCATTTAGATGTACGATTTTTCTTTTATCCATTCAATATATTTCTATTAAAAACACTTGATAAATTGTCTTCTTACTTATTAAGAAAATTAATTGCGTCATGTTTTAAATTCAGGATTGATTTGAATTAAACCTTTAGGCTCTCCATAAAAAACTTCCTGTTCTAAAAGTAAAATCAGTTTATCTACATAATGCATTGTAATAGCTTTTGCTATTCATATATCTGTTTTTAAATCTCTTATTCCCTATTTATTGATTTGCTAAATTTTTTTAAAAAAAATATTGAAACTATTTGTGGTATGTATACTTTCGTATCAGTATCAGGAGATTTCCGTATTGTGATCTGTGGCAGAATAATCTCCAAGTCTTGGCAACTTCTGGGCAGTGGCCTGCGAGAAACTAAAAAACTCTCTTTTTAAATCTCTTATTCCCTATTTATTGATTTGCTAAATTTTTTTTTTTTAAAATATTGAAACTATTTGTGGTATGTATACTTTCGTATCAGTATCAGGAGATTTCCGTATCGTGATCTGTGGCAGAATAATCTCCAAGTCTTGGCAACTTCCGGCCAGTGGCCTGCTAGAAACTAAAAAAAACAACAGAAAGGGACCAACTCGAAATGTATAACTCGTAGCCATCCTGTTGCAAACATCTACATGTTTTTTTTAAAAAACATGTAATTTTGCAAGTTTAAAATCTATTTGGCACCTTTGCGATTGTAGTTGGCGCGACAGATCACGATATGGTGGTTTCCCCGGTTCAGTACCTTAGCCAAAATAATCATCTAACTCTGTCGTGTCTGTGACACGCCAGAAACTAAAAAAAGCCCATCACAGATACAGATATAATAGACGGGTATGACTTTATCTCCAGGCAAAACCTCTTTATTTTTTTAAAAAGTTTTTGTAATTTTAAAATTATTTTGGGCATCTTATCGATTGTAATTGGTGTGCACAGGTGCCAATGTGAAAGTTTCACCATCACGAAGGCATCTTTTCCGTTTCTTACGGGAAGATTTTTGTGTCAGCATCAGAATATGCGCCAACTTTTAGAGACTTCAGGGCAGTGACATGGAGTAATTCTAAAACACCACTGAATGAGACCAACTTGTAGTATGTGACTCTCAATTACCCTGGTCAAACCACAATGTATTTTTTATTTTTACTTCTAAAACCCTTTGGATGCTATTGATTTCATGAACAGAGGTAATAAAACAGAAATATCTATTTCCTCATAACTGTAGAGGTTTAAATATATTTCTTATTTAGGGGATATTTTCATATTAGTATCTTTTCGTGAAAGTTTCAATCACGAAGGCACCAAAGAATTTTTGTATTTGCTAAAAATTTTAAGAAATGTGTAATGTAATAGCTTTTCTATTTTACTATCCGGTTAAGGACAAAACTCAGTACATGTACCAATACTGGTGCATGTACCAATACTGTAATCTTTTCTTAATTTTTTTATTACAATTGAAAATTTCTTACTGAAAATATGTTTGGAAAAATTGAATTTTCATTCTTCATTGATTTATATGAAATGAACTTTAAATTTAAAAAAAGAATATCTTACACCACTGTTATTCAGTTTGACTATAGTCATTTTCAAAAGGGTAGTGAAAAAAAAAAGCAACTTGACTGATCAAATTGTAAAAGTGTATCGAAACTTTAAAAAAAGAAATATTAATATAAATATATATGCTTTTTATACAGTTTATCAAATTTTTTTATTTTTAAAGCTCATTGAAATATATATATTTTTTAATTTCTATAATACTTTAGTAAAATAATTTTTAAAATATTTATCATCATTAAACATGTTATGGGGTTTTAAAAATTTCTAATATAGGCATAATCATTGATAAAAAAATTAGTTTAAGCTCTGTTGAATAATAGGGTTTTAAACTATAAATAAATGATTAAATGTTTTTAAAAAGTAAAATTTTAAATTCATTAATTTAAAGTATTTTTTATTGATTTTTTAATGTTAACCCATGGTTGCAACTCTTTAGTCCTGGGGACTGAAATCAGTTTTGAGAAAAAAATCAGTAGACTAAATTTAATTAATTAATATAATTTTCCCATTTGTATTTATTTAAATATTTTTTTATTATTTATTTTTAATTTTTTTATTTAATTATTTTTTATATTTATTTTTGCTTGCTGTAAAAAAAAAGGAGTTTTTTTTAATTACATAAATTAAAAAATTCCGAGTTGATTATGGTATATGAGCCGTTATACAGGTATATTTTGAAATCAGTGAGCTATAAATTTAGAAAAATTCTGGTAAACAACGCTAGACCTAATTAATTGGTAAAATAATAAGTTCAGTCTTGAAATTTTTTTAGAGTGGCACCCATGTGTTAACCTTTATATGAGAAATCTATATTTGGGATATAAGTAATGTAATATAATAGTGTAGATAAAATACATTAAGCTTGAATAGTCTATGATGTAGAAAGTGTGCAAATCTACTGGATGTATATCAAAACAATTCAAGTCTTGACAGTACAGTTTATGTTTGGAGCAGGTGCTGGTGATAATTGCCTTCTAATACCAATGTAGAATTCCTCCTAAAATTGTAAATCCCACAAATAACCTGCAAACTTCCTGGCTTTTGAGATAAGTATCTTACCCCTAGGTAGCAATTAAAAGAAATTACCTATTATTTGTGCAAATCACATTATAATGCTAATTATACCTATTATCTCAAATTTTAAAAAAAGTGCTTTTATCTTGATGACTTAGTTTACATTAGTTTAAAATTTTCTGTCTTGATATTAGTTTGTCTTTTTTGATTACTATTTTTTATTGCAGTTTTTTATAAAGTTAGAATCTTACAGATTTCTCAGCATGGGAGATTTTATTGAAGTAAAGTTGCGAGATTGTCTTCAGCAGCTGATAAATGGTAAAGCAACAGATCGTAAAGTAAGTAAAACACTGCTTTTTGCCACTTTTTATCATGACTTTTCCAGTTTTTTTTAAATATATCTGTATCTTATTTTTTTAAATTAAAAATTTATTATAGATTTAAACCAAAAAAAACTTGTCTTTATGTGAGGAAGATAAATTTTGCTAAGTCTAGGAGTTTTAGTCTTTCCCCCAGATATCCATTTAACCAAAGCATAAAAAAGGCACAGAATGATTGACTGAATTAAGTGTTATAGCTCTAAATTCTAGTAGCTGCTGTAATTCTAACTTTTACTAAATTTGATCGATAGATTTAGATTTTGTACTTGATTTATTTAAATATTGAATTACAATGGAACATTAAAATACTAAATTAATTATTGATATTGTACTCACCTATATTTTAAAGTTTACAAATTAAAAGGAATTTTTCTTTTCCCTTGGTATTATCTTCCTTATTTGTGTTATACAATAAACAAAATAAGAAATTTGTACCCTAAAATACTTTTTTAATAAAAATATTAAAATTTCATTTACAAATTTCGCATTCTGGGAGTTAACCTTAAATATGTTATTTAATTAACACAGGAATTAATTACAAAATGAGAAATAAAACTGTTTTTTTTGTTTGTTTAAAATAAACATATTTGTTGGGACAGATTCAGATTTCTGATCCTGTTAAATATGAAAGAAAGTTCTTATCTGTAGTTAGGAACCTAATTAATTTAGATAGGTATGTTATCTTTTTTGGTTTGTGCGATTTGTTCCTTTTAGCCATATTTTTACTTTAATGTGCGCAGTTTCATTAATAGACTCTACCAGTTGCACCTATAAACAAACTTTACTATCCAAAATTAAATTCATTTTGGGTTTTATTTTAGGTTTTAACTTAACCTGTTTGGGTGAGCATGCGGTCTGCCGCACTACTGAACAGGGTTATCGAATACTGCATCATTCTGTGTGTTTGTAAGCCATGACTTAGAATTTGCACATATTTTTTAATCAGATGTAATCATAATGGTTTACTTTTTGTTAAGTTGTGTTGTTATTATGTAAATTATGTGACAGTTTAAAATAGAATCTTCTTCAGTGTTTATGCTCATTGGAAAATGTTTGTGTTTCTAATACTGTTTTTTTTCCCCAATCGTCTTTAACATATCATCATTTTTATTTTATGTGTTACCCGTTTGATATTCCCCATTTCTATTTTGCGTGGTATTTATCATTGAAGCAATGGTTGCATCATCATACGCATCTGAGTTTTGATTTATGTACAGTTCAGCTGGCCCTTAGCATGAACCATGCATAAACCTCACTGTTACTGTGTTGTTTTGGTTATTCTTTTTTCCCATGTTTTTGATGAAAGTGGCAAGGCAGAAACCCAGTTAATTAGGTGTATTCCGTGTAACAGGGTTTTGCTAAAGAGAGAGTGGTCAATGTTTTGTTTTGTTATTTTTTGCAAATATATTTTGCATGTAAACCGTAATTCATTTTTATGTCTTTATATTAGTGCTATCAATAGATTATTTTATTCTTTTTCATTTTAGAAACAAGTTGATGCCCTGAAAAATTATTTAACACAAGCTGCATACACACAATATTTAACTAGAAGTTCCACCTTGAAAAGAAATGCTCCTAATCAACCCCATCATGGTTCCATTCTTATTACTTGGAAGATAGTATTTCATAAAATTAAGTCATACCTAGAACAAGTAAGTTTTAGCTGGGCTACCGATAATGGGAGGATTTTTGTATCAGTAGCTATGCTAAAGTAATCACCAAATTTTGGTGAATTCCGGATGTTGGCTCGCTAGAAACTAAAAAAAAAAAATAATTACGATATGAGTCCAACTAAAAAAGAATAATTCGTAGTTATCTCCAAAGCAGTACAGAATTCTTTTTACGAGTTTAAAAGCCCTTTGATGCCACAGCAATTGTAGTTAATGCCAACGGGTCCAGATACAGAAATATTCCTTCTATAATCTATTTACAGGGTGACAAGAAATGAAATATTGAAATATTTTTATTAAAACATATTGCAATGAAGATATGAATATGTTAAATGAAATATTTTTATCAAAACATATTGCAACTAATTTTGAAAGAAATTGTGTTTCTTTAGTTACAAAGTTCTTTAAAAACCAAAAAATAGATCATCCAATAAGGTTCAGCTTTAACACACAGAGGTAAAAGCATTCAAGAGTGAAGCAAGATCTTATTTTCTAATTTCCGTTGAGCACAATAATAACTATCTTTTTTACCAGACTTGGATCCAACGTATTTTTTGGTTTGGTCTATCTTGGAGGTAAAAGTTAATGCTGAATTAAATAAGGCTTTGGCATGTCTAAAAAAATCATTTTACGTGAAATGCAAAATATTTGCATATAGCTGTGTCCCATGGTAGAAAAATTTGTGGTATGTTTATAGCTGTGCATAAAATTGGTCATTTTGAAAATTTGTAAATATGTTATGGATTAGAATGTTTATCATATTATTTTAATAAGTTAAGTTGGGATGTCTTAATGAGCTTTTAAATAATGATGCAACTGTTAATGCATCCTTATTCTGTATTTTATTGCAGTATTTGTTTAAAAATTGCTAGTCTCTGTGTAAAACTTTAGAATTTGAAAACAATGATATCTTTATAGGAATGCAGACAACTGCAAGAAAGAGAGAACTCCAGCTCTCTATCTGATGCTGTGCGAAATAATATAAACAAAGAAAAAGGAAAGTGTTTGAGCTTGTTTCGTACTTTCATTAGAGCATTACACTCAAGTAAGTACAACTAAAGTTTTATTTGTGTTTATTTGTTGCAAACAATATGCAATTTATGTGATATTATGAGGAAGTTTTTACTCTTTCTTTTATTTTTTATTGAATAAATAAACAAATATTGTAATTAATTTTATCAAAATATTTAAAATTTTTTTAATCATTTATAAAATGATTGCTTTTTTTACCTAACTAGTTATGATAATGTGCAAGTCATTTTTTTGAATATTGTTGATCAGACCATACTTAGGGAGTGGTGAACTGAATGATTAATAAAGAAAAGGGGGTGCTTAGAACTTAAAAAATGCCGTTCAGTTCTTGAGTTTAAGTTGATTAAATATTGAAAAATGGAAGAATTTGTAATATTTTACTATACTATTACATTACAATCTAATTTTTATGTTATTATTATAATTGTATTTCATGAACATTAATATAACAAATTTAAAATATTTTATGTTTGTAATATATATTTCTTTATAGAAATTCCAGGGTATTTTGTAACAAACCATGTGAAGATTCAGTTAATCTATTTTGTTTTGTCCAAGGCTGCCAAAACCCTTATATATTTTCAAAAAAGCAATATTTTTTAAGTTTTGTTTCTCAGAAACTATTTGACAGATTTTGTTTAAATTTTGTATTTACATAATTTAAAATTGCATTTACATTAAAATTACAAAAAACTACATAATTTTCAATGATGTAAAAATTTTTATGATCTATATGTCAAATTTTTTTTTACCATAATTGAAAAAAGTATTAAATAATTATTAATAATAATTTTTTATATTGATATCTTTGGCTAAAGGAAGTTTTAAAATTGTGAATAAAAAGTTTTATAATCAGCTTAAAATGCTTTGATATATGGCAAAATATTTAAAAAGTGAAATTAACAATAAGGGGCCCACATTTTCAACAGTTTTCCAGGCAAAAATAATGGAACCACTTTTTTCAGATTGGAGTTTCTTTTTTTACTCTGATAGTTAAATATCCAAATATGTTAAAATTAAAAGAGATGTTTATTGACAAGAACTTTTTGTGCGTGATTTTGTAATTTAATTATTAATTAATACAATTTAATTAGCATATTTAAGGCTAATCTTTTAAACTGTTAAGACTGACTTTTGATATGCAAAAATCCTATTATAACAAAAAAATTTCTGTTTAATATTTGTCTTTTTTGGCTTAATATGTATTTTTATAACTAAATTTATTTGTTTTCTTTCATTGATTCATCTCTTGGATGATCTATCTTTCAATTAATGTCATGTTCTCTCTTTTATCTTAATATGATAGTTTTTGAAAAAATATATTAATTATATCTCATTACAAATATAAAACTGTATTTTTTCTTGGGACATAAAACTAACTAATCACTAATTTCTTAGAATTTTTCATTCTAATTATTAATTAAACTAATTAAAACTATTTATTTCTCTATTGCTTTTCTCTATTGCTTTTCTCCCTTAATGATACAAATATTTCACCTGTTCAGTACAAAAAAAAAAAAAAAATTCTTTTAGAAATATTTAGGAAAAATAAAATATTTTTTTTAATTATCTGAAATGATTTGATATTTATCTACTGAAACAATTTCTTTGTTTTGATAATATTTGTTTAGAATTTACTTGCTTAATTTTATGGCACTATTTTCATGTTAGTTTTGTAAGGTTTGTTTTCTACCTGTACAATTCATAATCTTTCTGTACAATTCACAATCTTTATATATTGATTGCCCAATCTTTTTGGTTTTTATTACAGATAAGCAGTATGATATGGCTCAACCTATAATGGACCACATGTTGTCAATCTTTCAAGAACACTTTACTAAAGTTTCTTTTGGGTTAGAATATTCAAACATGTTATTAAAGTATATTTTGACTGATCCTTTTATGTGTCAACAAATTCCCGCTACAACTTTTGATGGTATGATTTTATGCATTGAAATTGTGAATATTTTTTACACTCATATACCTACATTGTTTTTCTTCCATAAACATTTTGCTATTGTCCTAGAGGTGGTGGGTAAAAAAAGTTTAACTGTATAATTTTTTTATACTAATTAAAATGGCAACTTTATTTATAAAAAAAACTTTACCAGCCTCTTAACAAATTAACTGCTGTGTTTTACCATATGTGCTCTTAATATTTATATCCTTTATATTGTTTAAATTATTGTTCCAGCAGGGTTTGGAGCAGCAGCTCGAATTGCTCCAAAATGAAATTTCTGCTCCAGCCTGTACCAAAATGTCATTTTTTCCCCAAAGTAATAACATTTTGTGTTGCATGTAGTTAAAAATATTACAAAATAGGAAATCACCTAAAAATATCTAAAAAAAAAGAAAAAAAAAAAGATTGAGAATTGATGGACTTTTACGATGGGGGTTAATACAGCTGTTCAAAAAGTGATAATTGAAATTTTGTGGTCAAAGCTCTTTGGAGAAATATTTTTCCAATTCTTTCTTATCCTAAATTTAATTCTAAATTTGAAAATTTTTCTAATTTAAATTTTTTTTGAAAATAAAGAGATTTTAATATCTTATGTAAGGATTGCTCCCCCATGTCCTCTCTCCTTGTCAGCAAAAATAAGCAAGTCAAAAAGCTCCCCTTCTTAAATGCTTACATAATATTTGAATGGCCCCTTAGAAATATTTAAAATTAATTTTTTCTAGAATATTCTTACTTAAATCTATCAAAATACTAACAATAATATTAAAGTACAAAAGCATTGTATTAGAAGCATGGGCTTAGGTAATTAATAAATAGATACAAGGTTAGGCAAAAGTGTAGAAGTAATTAAATATCTAAATATGGAACAAAAAGCATTTTTAATAGGAGAATAATTATGAAAACTATAATAAAAAATCATACTAGTTTTTTTTGTATGTATCTAATCTTGCTTGATATTTAAAGTCTTTAAAAATGTTACTTTGGAAATTGATTTCTTTACTTGAAGATATTAAAAGTGTTTATTATAAATAATTTATCAGGAGATTCTCATTAAAAATTTAATATGCTTTATAGATCTTTGTATTCTAAACCATAAACTTTATACAACTTTATAAGTCAAGAATATGAATTAGAATAATATAACTTTCATTAAGTTATGAATTTGAGAATTTAAGGAAATTAATTTTGTAGTTTTTTTTACTTCTCTGCAATTTTAATATTTTTTAATGTTCTGTTTTTATTTTTATAGATGCCATATGGATTTATTGCAAAGTTATAAAAAATCCCCCATCAGGATGGGATAGGACGTCTCTCACACAAGTTTTATTCCATTTATTAAATACAAAGTTAAATATAGGGATTTCTAACTTTTCCAAGCTTTTTAGGTTCTTCTCTTCAGTATTTGAAGCTGTAAGGTAATTACGTTTATTTATAGTTCTTTTTAATAAATTTTGCAATATATTGTTGCTAATATACTCTAGTGTAGTTATAGATGTTTTAATGGTATTTGAAAATACATAAATCCAATGTAATTCATAGAAAAACAAAAGTTTCATTATATGAATCTCTTTTAAGATCAATTTTAGCATGTGCTTGTGAAACCTGGACCATATCTTGTACGGATGAAGTTATCTTGGGTACCTTTGAGAAAAAGGTCTTGAGAAGTATTTTTTGGAGTAATTTAAAAAAAATGGTTTGAGGCTTAGAAGAACAAATTTAGAGCTTTATCACTCATATAATGAACCATACCACAAAGAGAGTTTTCAATGCCAGACCAATTAGTTTGCAAAAAAGAGGCATACTGAATTTGAGATGGATAGATGGCCTAGAAGAAGACCTTTTGATCTTAAGAACTGGAAAACGCTAGTAGGAAAAAGGTTAACCTGAAAAATACTTCTTGAGAAGGCTGAGGCCTATCCTGGGCTGTCGACACATTGATGAAGATGATGAATATACTCTAGTATACTGTATTTACTGTTTGTATTTTTTATTAGTCTGTTGAGGATATCTGGGTATCGTGTAAAATAAGTATTGTAAATATTTTTGACTTCTGTCAGTTTTAAACTGTTTCATCAAACGGGTCTCATCAAAAGTTCGGCATAATAAAAACCTGTGTCGAAAACTGTTAAGAGCCTAAGGGTTTGCATGAGTGTTAATCTTTTATTTTGTAGACTATTTTTAAAATATTGTGAATTTTACTTGCTAGGTCTGAACGAGCGTGTGGGCACCATGAGAATCTTCTTAAATGTTTAATGTTGTTTTGCCGAAGTTTAAATAATGACCATCGCTTACAGCTTTGTGAACTTGGGGAGACTATATTGCCACCCATAATGCAATTGTGGAAAACCCGTCCTTCTGACTCTAGTCAAGTAAGCCCATTGAAGTTTATGTTTATTTTAATTGTTTGTAATAAAAAAGTATTTTTCTTTCTAATTGTATTATAGGCTTTCTTTTAATGCGATATTTGCTTGTGCAATAGAATTTTCTGTTTTGAATGCTTCATTTTTATGATTTAAATTGGAATGTTGTTTGATTAAAGATTTAAAAATGAAATTATCTTTCATACCATGTTCATTAGTTTCAAGTAATTTGTTTGAATGAATATTTGTTCTTAATATATCCTTAAGAGAAAGTGGTTGCCATTGTTAGAAAGCAGGTCCCTTTCATGACTTTGAAGTATCACCTTAATTTTTCATTTTTTTTATACTCTGTTCTGATTCTCATTTTTGTCTTCCTTTTTTAATAGAAAATGTTTTAGCATGTTTTCTTTTATTTTTAGCAACCACATTTTCATACTAAAAAATTAATAAAACCATCATGTAACTCAGTAGGAACAACACTATTAAAAAGAAATAGTAATTAAAATTTATAAAAATATTATTTTAATCTTTGAGGCTTATACGAAATTCTATTGTATAGATAAATAACATGAAATTTACTTTTGGCTTCAAAACTTCTTGTTATTTATTTAACTTTAAGGAATAATTTAAGCAAAAATTTTTTTATTTTTTTTTTTGAATTATTTTACATAACTTTCATTGAGAAGTTACTTTATATTTTAGTTTTATTTTATTAAATTGTGAAGATTGATAGATTCTTTAACATTAATGCTTAATGCAATTGTTTTTCCTCCTTCAGGAATTAATGTTGGAATTCATAAGTTTTCAATTAACTTTACATCACCCAAAAGGACATGCCACTGAAGACAAAGGTGCTGTAGCTCATGAATGGTCTTGTTGGAAGAATCTACTGTTAAATCTTTATAAGTTAATCATTACTGAAATAATGGAGATCTGTGAGAAAAATAAGTATTCTTCCAGGTTTGTATAATTTGATGTTTTTAGCACAGTTTATGCTCTATGGTATGACCCTCCCTAAAAAAGCCACCCTTCTGTAATAATGACTGATTCATAAACTTGAGTTTCTTTTTCTTACGTTTATTTTTAAAAATTGTTTTCATTTGCTATTCCATTGAAGCATTGTTATTTTAATGTCCATTAGAACTTCTGTACTAAACTCTTTATTCGCTTGTGGTAACTATAATTTAGTAAGTTGGTTTTAAAAAAGTTATAAAAAAATTATTTAAATCATTATTTCCTTTGATATTACCACACAATCGGGAATTTAAGGCTTGACACATCCTCCACAGGAGTGGGGTGCATCACCATGATGTTGATTTCTGTAACATTCAGTTTTTTTTTACGAGACTGGTTTGTTGACCCTGTGCTCAACCCCCTAACTTGGAGGACTGGAGTGTTACAGTTCGTCTGGAGCCTTGTGGGTCACCTGTTGGTCTTTGGGAGGCCCTACCAGTAACATAACTCAAGCAAGTCCTAAGTCCACTCTAACCCCTTCACCATGGCACAATCCCTAAATTCCTCCTCTAAGCCTTAAGTAGTTTATGGTATTAATTTATAGTCATTCATAATTCGTGCAACTTTCTTTTCTAAGGATACAATGAATTTATCGTTATCAATCATACTTTTCTTATTTTGAAATTATATTCACTCTACTTGAGAAATGTCTATCCCTTTGTGTGGTTTATTTTCAAGTTAAAACATGTGGTCTTTGTAGTTATCTTGATATATATTATATATCAAAAATGGCTGCCCTCAACCAGCATATTATTTTTTAACTTATGAAGTGATGTTTTAAAGGGTACTTTTACGTATCTATTAATATAGAAATAAAGTTGCATTATTTCCAATTTTTTTGTTAGTTATTGAATTTTTATCAAGGAAAAGTATTGCTTTGTTAAAATTTGAACTGTATTTTTTAGCTATGAGGTAATATTTGCAGCATTCTCAATATAATGACCTCTCATTTTGACATCTGTTTTCACACAGGCCATGAAGGTTCTTATATCCAGCGTCGACAGTGTTATAAAATTTGCATTTTAATTTCTGTGGATTCCTAATGATTCAATTTATAAAAATTTTTAATATTTTTTTTATGTACTTTATCTTATTAAAACTTTCTTACTGATGTCTTGTTGGAGCTTAAAGTTTTTTTTACCTTGATTGAGATTGATGATTTCCATGGCAGTTATAAAAATAAGTTATAAATGGAGATGAAACTGGCTTAACGGGGTGCAGCAGGGATTTAGGTGCATCATGAAATTTTTTTGCACTTTCTTTCTTTTTTCAAAATAACAGATACTTAATATTAATATTTGATATTAAGTATCTGTTAATATCAAATAATTAATTATGTAATTAATATGTGTAATTAATATTTGAATTGAAATACTAGCCAACTTGAAATCATGAAGTTAGGAATTATCAAGTTATTTATATAAATGAGAATTAATTCATTTTTATGAAATATTTTAGGGTTATTACATCAAATTTTCACTGTGCTTCATGTTAAAAAGATAAATAGAGCACTTAAAAAAGGACACCTTTAAGTATCCTTGCTAACTTGTGAAATTTTATTTTAAAAGTTTTATATTCACATTAATTAGCTATTATAATTAAAAAAATTTTTTTTTTAGTTTCAGTAAAAATTAAGCAAAAAAAAAAAAAAAAAAAAACGGTTTTAATGTTGAATTTATGTTTATGTATTTAAATATTTTTATGGAATTGAGTTTATTTTAAAAAATTCAAAGCACTTTTATAATATTTTTTACTTTTTGATAGCATTAATTAATTAATTTAACTCAAAGGAACTAAATGTAATTTCTTTATATGTTGATTAAAATATTTTAAAGTGTGATGTTTTCTTTTCTTTTAGTAAGGAGACCATTTTAAAACCAGTTTTCATTTCCGTAACTATTGAAATTTGTGCTCAAGTGTTTGATGATTCTGTTGGTGCTTTAGATGTAACACAATCTTCTTTCCTCAATGATGGATCTTTGCCATCTAAAAAACGGCGAATCGATGTCTGTTTTCGCACTTTGATTGAAAGTTTATCATCATCAAAAATTGTTCCCTGGTAAAAATTTTGTTTTATTGTAAAATATTTCTTCTTTATTTAATTTTTTGTATTATACACATAATATCTGTTTTGAAGTTCTAAATACAGTAGTAAACTTTGTAATTTTTTTTTCTTTTTTTATAACTGTTTGTATTTTTACAAAAATATTCAGATTTGTTAATTATATTTTGGCAGCATTCTTTGATATATATCAATGAATATATATCTAGATATATATCATATCTACCCAATATTTATATTAAAATAAGTATCTGATATTTGCAAGTTCAAAATATTTCTATGTTTTTCACAGTTTTTCATTATACACTGTACAAACACATGCTGTCATTCTTTACGGATAAATACTTGTTTTAGACTGCAGCAGTTCCCATCCCTTACTTACTTAGAGAAATACATTCTTAGATTGTACATTCGCCCCTAATTTTAACTAAGGTAATGAAGCTGCCTCTTAATGAGAAAGATGTCAAACTAGATCTAACCAATAGTCTCAATTCAGTGTACAGGTATTGCCAACTAGTATTTGAATCTGTATTGTGCAGAGATTTTTTTTCCAGCTGTCCCTGTGTCTTGTAAGATAAATTTATTATATGTCTTAAATTTTAAAATAAAAGATTAAAAAAAAATCATGCCAAAAATTATCATACAGGATGACTTTCTGAATGTGGAACCTTCAGTTTTGGGAAAAACTGTTAAGTTAGAACACAAATTGAAAGATAAAACAACTAATCTTTTTAACCTATTAGTAACTGACTCTTCTATGACAGCTGAGTTAGAAAGAATATGTTCTAGCTTTGGATTTGTTCAATCCAAGCTGCGTATGTGCTTACTTTTATGTTTAAATATTTTAACAAAAAGAAATAAAGAGAGAATTTATATTTTAAAATTTTTGTGAAATAAAAATGTCTTTACACTTGAAGTGGAATATAATACTTCTGTGACAAGCATTTAATTATTGAGAACTTTGAATAAAGTTTCGTTTTATAAAGTTTTGTTGAATGTAAAAAGGAATTTAAAACATATTATGAACATAAATAAAGTGGATTTTTTTATGTTCCAATTTTGATATGTCTTAAAATATTTATCAACAGTAATATTAACTATTTTATTGTACCAAAATATTGAACCAAAATATCGTATAAGTATCAAAATATCAGATACATATTGAAATATATGATAAATATCAAAATGTGGGATATATATCAAAAAATCAGATATTTTTAATATTTTCTGAAATGTCATATTTACAATCCCTGTATTTTAGTTCTAGTGTAAAATATTTTTAAAAACTTCTTGACTGCCTTAAATTGTAAGACTATTAAACTTTTTAATGAAGTTTCGTTTTCTTTTTATTGCAGGTTACAAATTATATCTGCATTTTTGCTGAAATACTCTGATGTGCTTTCCAAAATTGAAGCTGAACAGCTGTTTGATACTTTAATTGACATAAATTTATCTTGTAATCAGTAAGTCAAATTTTTCTTTTAATTACCTATTATTTTCAAAACAATTTATATTTTATAAGTATTATTATTGCAGTAGCTTTTTTTAATCTGGCCATTAGAAGTAAAAAAAATAAAAACATTTTACTTGCAGTTATAACTTAAGTAAATTTTTAATTTCTTTAATTTTTTTTTCTTTGATAAAGCAAAGCGAGTTCTTTACTATAAGTGCTCGCATTGCTTGATTACATTTGTTTTACTTTAGCTTGTTTTGGTAGGTTAGAGCAAAGTAGGGTAATTTGTACTTAGCAGATTAAGATAAAGTCTATAGATGTTTCAAAATTTTTATTTATTTTATTTTATCCAGCATTTGATTCAAATTAACCATGCCAATAATCTTATATTATTAAATAAAAGAATAAATGAACAATTATATCAATCATTGTTTTTTTTTGATACACATCAATTTTAAAATTAATAATTTCAAATGTAAATATAAAAATTTATGTATGTACCAGAAATTTTAAATAAAGTAAAAATCTTGATATACTTACCATTAAAGTATCTCTTGCCATAACAACTATATGCATGTGTTACAAACCATAAA
Source organism: Parasteatoda tepidariorum (assembly GCF_982258835.1). Taxonomy (NCBI): domain Eukaryota; kingdom Metazoa; phylum Arthropoda; class Arachnida; order Araneae; family Theridiidae; genus Parasteatoda; species Parasteatoda tepidariorum. The sequence goes on from NC_141759.1 coordinate 70,846,568, forward strand.
TTATTAAATAAATGCAATATAAATAGGTATCAATGTTCTTAACAAATTCTATTTTTATTTCATTTCAGGTTTGAAACAAAAAATTATTTACTAAATTGTTTTCAGTCTTTTGTTCAAGCATTTGGAGCTAAATCTAAATATTCAAAATCACAATTTAATTGGCAGAAGTTTTGGGATATTGGAATCAAGTGAGTGTACTAATTTTATGTTATGAAACTTCTGTAACAATAAAGAGGGTGTTCAGCAGAAGACTGGCTGATTTTAAAATTAAAAATCTCCGCAACAAAAGATACTAGAGAATCTTCTAGAGATATATGTAGAACCTTCTTTTTTATCTCCTGACATTTAGTATTTTTTAATTTTAGGTCAAATACTGTTATAAGTCAATGTCATTCTGCAGGACCCTTATAGCTATATATTACTTAAACTATATTTCTTAAATCAAATTTAATGTTATAAATGTAATTCTTTTTTTTTGGTTTTCATCTTCTGACATTTAATATTCTTTATTTTAGGTCAATAGCTCTTATGAGTCAATGTCATTCTGCAGGTCATAAGCTGCTTCAAGTTCTCTTAATGCATGAGCTTGTTGTTCCTAAAAATGATTTTCTTGCTTTATACACTTTAGGTAAGATGCCATAGGTAATTACTTCAGGTAATTTTTTTGTACAGTTAAAAAGCTGTGATATGTGAAGTAATAATGGTGTCTTTGCTTTAAATCATTTATTCTTATTCACTCTGAAGTATGCTTCTTTTAGAAATCATTAAAGAAAGTTATAAAATATGAGTAGATGTGACTTATATTTTATAGAATGTTTGGTTTTTATTTGCTTATAGATTTGCATTGAAAGAAATTACGTGAAATGATTTGAAAAAATTTCTGCATTTTGAACTGCGAAATTGAAGTGCCTAATTTATGTTTTTCTTTTCTTATTGTTGAAATTTTCAAATCTGTTAATATTGTACTTTATAAATTTGGTTATTGGCAGTTTAGTCTGAAAACAAATATTGAATGACAACCCTGCAGCATTTATTTTGAATGAAATATTTGAGCTTCTATAATCTTTATTTTTTTCTTTTATATTTTTGATGCTGCTGAATTCTTTCTTTTCATCGATAAAATTTGAACTAATATCAATAAAAAAAATAAAGAAGTGCTTTAACACAAAAAGTACATTTACAGGTAACATTTTCTGATCATTTTGCGGTTTATGCATAAAATTTTCTTATTTGTGATTGTTTCTGCCAAATTTTGTATATAATCGCATAACCACTCAATTCTGCTTATAATTTTGATCTTAGTTAGTAAGTTAGTAAATTTGAACTATTTTGTTACAGGTTGTAGTAATCGAGTGTCTCATGCATCTTTAAAATCTCTGGAAATATTTTTGAAGTCATTTGCTTCTTCTATTTCAAATAATAACTTAGGACTAAAAAATTCTGTTGGTCATGAATCAAGAATTCTGGAATGGCTTTTTTCTAAAAAATCAGAAGATAATGCGGTGTTTCAAATTCTCTCTGATGATCTTGATATCAATGTTTTTGAAGTATTTGCAGAGGTAGCTGCTTCTCTCCTTTTGCAGTATAATGAAAATTATGAATGTTTTGTAAAAGATGAAATGCCAGGTAAACTTTTTTTCTTTGATCAATAACCTAAATGTTACAAATTATTAAAAATTCTCATTTTTCCATGTTATTTGTTTTAATTAATGTATTTTTATTGTTATTTTTTAATGTAATAATAGAACATAATTTGTTAATGAGGATATCAATTAACATAGGGACTTTAAATCCCATTTTTAAAATATAAATGAAACCATATTTATTTCAGCTCTTTCCCTCTATGACAAATTAAATTTTTTTTATTTAATTCTTTAGAAGTTAAAAAGTAACTAAAACTTTTCTTTATTGTGACAAAGTATTTTCACTTCTAGTTTGTCATTTTTTTTTTCTTTTTTCCAGCAATTTATAATTGTATGTTCATTATTTATGACAGTTTCAGCTCTATTTTTTTAGTGGGTTCTAATGGGTTTATTGCAGAGATGTACAGAGCTCTTACTTTTGCCAGGTGCCTAGGGAAATTTAATTTTTTACTCAGCCGGTTTTGGGGAGTCATCAAAAATTTTATTTGTTACTAGGCTGGTTTTGGGTACCCGATATAATTTGGAGTTATTACATGGCGTAGATAGATATAGTTTTAAGAAATTTATTGTGTGCCTATATAAATAAAAACAAATTTTATTTTTATACTTCGTTAAAATAAATTTCAAAAAATATTTCAATGAAATCTGGATTGACTATCCAGATGTAAAATGATGAACCTTGCTATAAAGTTTGTTTCAGTGCTAATAAATATTTATTTAACCTAACAAGCAAGTAAAATTATTGTTTTCACTACAAAATTAGTTAAATAATCTATCACTCAGTATATTGTTTTAAACTTCCGTAGCTGCTTTACTAAATACAGTGCACCAAAAGAAAAAAAACTGATAATCCTGAATAACTTTTGATCTAAGGATCGGATCTTCATGTTCTAGGAAACATTCATAACGGCTCAAGGGGAACTAATAACAAAATTTGCAGACGATTTTAAGTTACAAAATCAGACACAAAAACATACCTTCACTAACTAAACATATTCTTTTTTCATCGAATTTCAATTCCCGACTCTCAAAATATATGGGGTAGCCGCAACCTGAGAAATATTTTCCCCCTTTTGAAAATTTTGAAGCCCTTAATGTTAATTTTACTTTTTGCTGTTTTTATTTTTTTAATTTTTTTATTTTATTTTTTAATTGAGAAATTGATTTTTAAATATTTGACTTTTTTGAAATTCAGTTTCTCAGGAACTATTAGACTGATATCGCTCAAGTTTTGTATTTTGTCATGACTGCTACGCTCAAGTTTTGTATTTTGCCATGACTGATATCGCTCAAGTTTTGTATTTTGTCATGACTGATATCGCTCAAGTTTTGTATTTTGCCATATAAAATTGCATTATTTGAAATGATATAAAAATTGTTTACCTTTGAATTAAATTTTTTTTGACCATTCTTAAATAAAATAATACGAAATAATTATTAACAAAAAGTTATTTTTTGCATTGAATTATTTTTGGATAAACGAATTTTAAAATTATGTGCAAAGATTTTTCAATTTGACATAGCGAAATACACAAAAAGTAAAATTAACATTAAGAAGTACAAACTTTGGAGTGCTCTCCTGTCTAAACTATTTTGACCATATTTCCGAAATTGCGGCATATTTAGGGGATCAAAAATCCGAATCTGTTGAAAATAAGACATGTTTATTCAGAGAAAGTACGTTTTTGTGTCTGATTTCGTAATTTAAAATATCATCTGCACTTATTAATTAGCATATTTGAGGTCACCCCCTCTAGCCATTTAGATTGAGTCCTAGAACGGGAAATTCTGATCGTTATACCAAAAGTTATTCAGGGTAATTCCGTTTTTTTTGGCGCACTTAACAGGTTATAATGCAGAGTTAAAAATTTAAATAATTGTTTGATACAAAACCAGAAAATGTATTCATTTTATCCTTTTTATAATAGTATTTCATTCTGTAAATTAATTCAATTTCATCGAGGGCTCCAACCCTTCATAATTAGCTATGATCATGCTTAGCAACTCATGGAAAATTTCAGCCATTACTGAAGGATGGTATTATCTACTTTAGGAATCTAAATTTACAAAGAAGCATTTAAATTTGTAAAAATATCTACCCTTACTTATCTTTTTTAGACCATCTCCAGTGGATAAGTAAAATGGAAGATGAATTACTTCAATTAACATTTAATTTACCAGTTCAAGAGTTTAAGACTCCAAGTTGTAAAACACAGCTTACCCAATCTTCATTTTCTTCTATAAAAAATTCAGCTATGAAGGAAAAAGTTCTTAGTTGCTTTATTGAGGCCACTAGTACTTTATTTGAAGAAAAAAACTATAATTCTCAAGTAAGTTTTTCTTAAAATATTTTGCACTATTTTTTTCATAAAATTACTAATTAGTTATTCAAGGAAGTGTTCTAAATTCTTTTTTATTTATTAAAATTTAAACAAATATATATTTCGTTATTAAATTTTAGTATTCGATTTATTTTCTGTTTTAGTGAAATTTTGATTTATAAAATATAGTTTTAAGATATCCTAGAATAGTCTGAAATTATTTTATATAATGATGCATAGAGTTTTTATGCATGATAATAATAGCCTGAAAAACAATAAATTTTTTAAAAAAGATTACTTTCGCACAGTCGGAAATTGTTTTTATTAATCGTTATACAGTGTCCCTTTTTATAAAGTGATTACTTTAGTATTTGAAGATTTTGATTGCAATAACGGGGTGAGTTTACTAACAGAATATCTTCTGAAAAATTTGATAGCATTTTCTCAGTATCGTATATATTAGTATTCAGTAACGTTATTTCACTTATATGTAATGTAAGTGTTATAAGTTTAATTTCTAATAGAAAATTTTGAATGATTAAGATAAACTGTATTATTGAAATTTAATGTAAATAAAGCTGAAGTTAAACAAATTAAAGTTCTCTTCATTGAATAAAAATTAACAAAAACCTTTGTCATTCAAAAGTTAGACATTTAAAAAGTAAGCATTCTAATGCTGAAAATAAACCTGATAAGCCTTATTTTTCTAAAGTGATTAAAAATAGTTATTTAAGTGAAAGTGAATAAAAATATGATATTCCTGTGAACAGATGATTTCTTTGAAAACAGACTCAAAATATTGCTGCTGGACAATTCCTAACTCTCCAAATCAATCACTCTTTTTCACTTTTAGTTATATTTCTATGAATGACCAAATTGCTTTGGTTCAAGTTTATGGTATTTATAATTCTGATTCTGAAGAAATTCAGTGTTATTGTATATAAATGATTCGATGAGCAGCTGATGCCACCAACCAGTGAGTTAACAAACTGACACTCTGTAGTCTTATTTATTCATATTAAAAAGCTATAAAATGAGCTGTTTTAATTTTTTTACTTGTCCAAATGTTATCGCTTAGTATAAAACTGTATGATAAATATATACATTCTTGAGATTTTAATTGATGGAGAAGGTTGCAGTCATTTGAAGTAAGGGGAGATTTATTATTTTTAATGTAATTACTATTTTTAATCTAATTATTATTTTTAATTATAATTTTATTTATTATTTTTTGCAACATATTAATTTTATTGTAATTTTCTAACATTATGCATTCTTTTAGATGGTATTTTTATGTATATATTAACATAAAAAGAACAAGTTTTGTTATCAGTTTCCTAATTCCCATTAAAGTCATGCCATTCAATTTCAATATTTTACAGATATTTATATTGTTAACAATTTAAAAAAACTAACTTCCCAACGTCTATTTTTGTTTTCAAAGTTGCACAAAAACTCTATATATATTTAAATTTTGATGCCACAGTGTTGAAAATTAAATTATTTCAATTTTATGTTATAACATATTTATATATAAATGCTTCTCTTAAATGTAATAGTTCAGCAATAGATATTATTTAAAAGGGACTTAATTATAGTGTTTTTAAAATTGGCAACTAATTGGCCTTAATATATTTTTTAAATAATTTTTTTTCAAAGTATAAAGGTTGATTTCCTTCTGTTTTTAGGTTTGTTTCACTCCTATTTTTGTGAAATATGCTCTCTTACTGTTTGAAATGCTCCAAACTTTTTACTTTAAAGGTGTTTTAAAAGTAGAAGATTTACAATCCAACCTTTTTATTTCTCATTTCAAAGTAAGTAAACTATTTGACATTTAATATGTTTTTTTCACAAAAAATTACTTCGCAAAATTTAATATATAACTTCAAAACTTACCGAAAATAACCTTCTACATTGGTATTGTAATATTTGGTAGCCTTTTTCTGTGTGCTTTATTCTCTATTCTGGATTCATTTTGTGCCTGCCCTTTGATGAATTTTAAACTGTGATTAAAGAAAAAGGAACACAAAGAAATTTAATTACATCTATAATTTTTATTTTATTTTATAACCAGTGTTGAAAAGATGCCCCATTTCTGGTGTAAATTATTTACTGTTTCTATAAGAACTGTAGCCACACATGCTTCATGCCAGTTTCCACATCTCTGTTAAAAATGCTTGATTCTTTCTCATATACCCTGTGCTTCAGGCCAGTCTGTGGAGGTAAAAATGGTAAAAGGAGGTTAAAGTTAAAAATTATAAATCACTGTTATGAAGCACTGTTTGGGGGGTCCCTGATGAAGAATTATAAAATACTGATGTGTCCTCAATGTGACGTGTCACTCAGATTCTTTCTTTTTTTTGTAAAATACGAAAATACATATGATAATCACAAAATATACTTTGCAATAAAATTTTTTTTTTCTATTAAAATGAAACATGTATTATATAGTTATTTTTACAGTTGAATACAGTTACAGAATAGATTTTTACTGTTGAATATTGAGTATGAGTTGTATTGAAAATCTGGGGTACAGACTTTATGTTTTAAATCCTCTATAGAAGGAATAGAAAGTTTTATAATCTTAAAGATGTTAAGCACACCTAGTGTAATATTATTTTCCTCTAAGCTCTTATCAGATCTTAAGTTTTACTGAAAATGAAGGTAAACTTTATACCTATATTTCAATGCTTAGTTTATATTGGAAAGTAATACAGTTGAATGGAATATACTTAATTTAAATAAATAATATATTCCTAACTTATGAGTATATTTTTATATTTTAGAAAGTTTTCCTTGCTGCTTTTGAACTAAATCTAAAAGAAGAACGAAAACATCCTGGAAATAGCATTGTTGTTCTCTTCAAAAGAACCATTGAACGTATTGTTTCAGTTTTCAAAAATAAAAGGGACTCTCTTGAAATTGAAGCTTTTGATAAATTCATTTTTGCTGTTGCCAGTGTGATACCTTCTGACATTTTACAACTTCTTCTAAGTTTTAGTTTAGAGAAAATTAGCGATTCAGTAAGCGTAAGTTGTTCTCTTTCCTATCGTTATAAAATATAGTTAAACCTCAATACTATAAACTTAAAGAAAAAAGAAAAAAAAACTGAAATATCAAAAATTTATCATAAACCATAGATTATTAACAGGTAAATAAAGAAGAAAAGCTTTATTTACTTATTTTTATAGAAAGTGATTCATTTTTTTATTTACATAAGGATTCCAGTGCTGTTTCCTTAAGAGAAAAATGAGATATTTTATCACAATGACACTTTCTAATTGGACAAAAGTATCTCTACTTTTTCTAGAACTTTTTAGAATAAAGGAGATCATAAAAGGATGGTTGGTCTTCATATATGTATGTCAATTAAATGAAAAGAGATAAGGAAACAATAAACAAGGTAGTTCCTTCCCCTCTTGTGATCTTCTTGCACATTTTTGTGGTGTAATGCAGAAATGTAATGATTTCAGATTGTGAATGTCTGCGATCATTGCAGTTCTGCGCTTCAAATTTTCTGCACGATTTTCCTCCTGATATATTTTCAAATAGCATTTCATTTTTTTAAAATTTCCTTTTTTCCAGAATTTTATTTTTTATCTTTAAATTTATTTTTATTTACTACTTTTGAAAAGAAATTCAAGTTATCGAGAGAAGAGGAAATAAAATTCATCGAAGCAGGATTTTCTGTTCATTGAGTCCTTGGAAAATTTGAAGCAACATTCGTAAGAAAGAGGTTTAATTTAGTGAGGTTTAACTATACGTGTAATGTACGCATTTAATAATAAGGTTTTAATCAATTGTGTTGTAGAGTTTTCTTTAGCTTTTTAAAGATATTTTATGTGCTTTTTTTTTTAAATAGAACTCATCATGTGTTCCTACTGAAGTTCCTGGAGAAAATGGTAATGGTTTTATACGTAAGAAAAATAGATATGCTATTGTAGATGAAAACTTAGATGATGAAAGTGAAACTTTTGAACCCAACTTGAAATTTATAGGTACTTTAAAACTAACCAAAACTCAAATTGTATTGTATTTTGTGTTTTTAAGTTTTTATGATTTTTCTGTCTTCCTATTTTCTTAAACAAGAATGTTCTACTTAAGTTATTAAGTGACTTATTTAGGTCTTAAGGCCTGTATTTATTATTTTTATATTATTATTGCTATTGGCTTTATATTTAAATATAAAATTATATGAAGTATTTAAATGTAACTAAATATTGTTTTTAAAATTTGTATCATCAAATATTGTATTAATGGAAAAGGAATTATCAATCTGGTAATCTGTTGAAATATCTAAACCAAACCTTTCTTTTTGTTGCAATTTTTCTTTAACACTGCAATTCAAATCACATAAAGATTATTTTTATTATTTATGCTTTTAAGTTATTTTTTCTTATTTGTCCCTTATATTTTAATGAAATGCATCTAATTATATTTAAAATATTTAAAAAAATGGATTTAAATTGAAAGTTTCATATAAAAAAAAAATCATTTTAGCTTTGAATGTTAATGTATATTATAATATTTTCCATAGTTCAATTGATGCTTAATTTTAGATGCTGCTGGATTATTTGATTGGGATAGTTTATCTGAAAATTTTAAACAGCAGATTCAGTGTCTTGAAATTCTTGGTGAATACTGCAGTTTCATCACTGCTAATACAGCTTATAAAGTTCAAGGCAGCCTACCAGAACAATTATTACAGAAACTGTTACCCCTTGTTAAAGAAAAAAGTCAAAATGTTAAGACTGTTTACGATATTCATTTAGTAAGTAATTTTTTATATTTGCGTAGGTGTTTTGAATTTTTCTTTAGCTTTAAGTTTATCTTGCTCCTTTAACTTAGTTTTTGTTATTTCCTTTGACTTGTGAATTGCTATTTCTTTTATTATTACTTTATCTCATATGTTTCTCATAGTGGTTATGTTACAGTTAGTAATTTTTGCATTTCATTTTGTATATTGATCTATGTTTTATAAACTAATTCTAGAAAAATGTGTTATTTAACAAATATACTAACAATTTAAAAAGCTTAAAAAATGTTTAATCCTTTAAGCGTTTTTTTTAAAGCCTTATTGACAATCCTGAATTGAGCTTAGGATAGGATTGAGTTATTATTATAATTTTTTTGCACTGAACAGAGGCTTTTTTCCATGTTACTCATTATTATTCATTATATTTCCATACTAATTAAAGAAATTTTGCTAGCCATGAAAATTTCTGTAAATTCGTATCATGCAGTTCTATAAATTTTAGCATCATGGGGCATGCCAATTAACAAGGTAAAGACAATATATTTCATGCTTTTATGCTTAAAATCTATTTATGTTTAAAAAAAAAATGCAACTTGCTCATTTTCATGTGTACATGCTGTAAAGCATTATTTGCATTAAATTTTTTATCAATATTTATTAACTTTTTTTATTTATCTTAGATATATAAAGCAATGCTTTGATGAATTAGAATGTGTGTAATTACCAAAATTAGTCATCCATGTGCATTTAAATAATATTTACAGAAATATGCTAGCTGTACCAATTACCCTACATGAGTCACGTCTAACAGCATAACTGTTATTTTTCTTAGTAAATTACACCAATCACTGTTCTTCATTTTGAATCACAAATTTATTTTTAAAAGAAATTTACCAACTAGCTTTAAAGCAAATTTTTAACGAAATCCATTCGAACTTACTTTAAGAGCAAATTTTTGTTTTCCTAAAGCAAAAAGTATAAGTATGGTTAAAGTTATTTATGTCTGTTTTTTTGAAAATAGAGAGAACAATAGCTTAAAACAGCTCTAAATTTGTAATAATTCCTGTGTTCTAAATTATTTTGAAGCACAGCTCTAAACTGCTTCAAAATACCAAGCATCTAATCAAAGCACTGCATTGATATCAAAAAAGCTCATAAGACTGGAATATGAGTGTATAACCTGTGACCTGGAAGTCAAATAAGATCCTCAAATTGTTTATATTCATCCCTATTTATTAGCTAAAAAATAAGTATATTTTATCGCATATTTTTGAATGCATTTTATAAAATTTGTTAATATTTTTAATAAACTCTGAGAAAACATCTAAACTGTTAAAAAAGAACACTTATTAAATTAATAAATTAGTAACATTTCAGAAAAAAACAAATGTTGTCTAAATTTTAAGAATTTAAGATTGAGTTTATCCATAACCAAAATTATAAAAAAATTTTCTTATTAGATGTTTAAAATTGGTATTAAAAAACAATCTCTGCAAACCTTGAATATTTTTACAGTATGATATTTATAAATGTTTATCAGGTTCTTATTAATTTAAGTTGATTAATACTGATAATAATTAAGTTGATGATAATAATTAGGTTGATTAGGGTATATTTTTTAATTAGGTAAAAAGTTCAGATAATTTTAAGCATTGAAAAAATTAAAACAAATGAAATTGCTTTTATTTTTTTTGTATTGCAATATTTTTATTGTATTGTTGGAGGCCTATAGTTTAGCTCAGTTGTCCTCCATTCAAAAAGCCTATGCACTAGTAGAATAGAAAATTTCTATTTATTGGGGTGCAAGAAATCAAGGACAAAATATATTTTTGGATTCATTATTGAGGAAATAACATAGCTATTAACTTTTTTGTACTCAATGCATTTCAAACTAGCATAATTTGTATAAGCATAATAAGAAGAATTTCAATAAATTATGTTTTTTTTTACAGGCATTATCATCTTTGAAATGTATTTTGCTTATGAAATATTTGGAGGATGATGTTGTGGAATCTGTATTAAATGCTGTGAAGTAATTAAATGTCATACAGTTTCAATTTTTCCCCTTTATCTTTTATAATTGTTTAATTTTGGTTTCCTGTTTTTTTTTTAGATTTCTATTGAACCAATTCAGTGGAATGCAAAATCTTTGCTCATCTATTCTAAATATCTTTCCTTATCTCCATTGTCATATTTTTCAGTCTTCCTCTTCTGTGAAACAGCAACGCAATAAATCCCGCTTTCTTTTTTTGATTAAAATATTATGGTAAGGTACTAAAAATTTTGTATAAAAACTTTCTTTTCTACTTCTATTCAGTTATTTAATTTAGTAGATGATCTTTCTATAGATGTTTCTAATGCAAATGAAATGTGAAGATTTTCATTTCATAGAAGTTTCGTGTCATTTCGCATATCATTAAATTTACTTATCGACTGTTTGATGCAGAATCTTTATAAAATATATTTTTCACACTTTTTTTTATTAAGTGTTAATATAGGTGAAATAAATAAATAAATAATGTTATATTCAGCATTCTAATAATTTCTAGTTATGAAATACTACATGATGAAGCATCAATGTATTTTCTGTGTTAATAGTAAAATCTTCAAAACATGCCTCACTTCTAAACAATAATTTTTCAAATTCGCAGTTATTTAAACCTAAGAGAAGCAGTTATTCATCATTGAAAATTTTTTAATTTGCAAAATCAATTATTGATAAATTTTTGAATATGAATGGAAAAAAAAATTCTAGCTACTTTTTTTTAGATTTTATGTTTTAGTACATATATATTTCCAATAATGTAACATATTTTTTTAGTAACTATTAGACTGTTTTTTATAATTGAAAAATATCAAAATCTATTTTTGTTTGCAATTAGAGCGTGAGAAAAAATATATACTTAAAAAGAACACCTGTGCCGAAGTGTTAAGCATCATGATAAAAATATCTGAAGCAGATCAATATTTAAGTGTTCTGAAATAATTTTTCGAGTGTTCAGAATTCATTATATAGATCTTTTTTTAAATACTGAATGCAATACAATATCATCTAAAACTTTAAAACGCTTTTCCTGAAAACTATGTTTAAATTAATTGGATTAACTGATAACTAGAAAAATTCTAAGTCATACTTAATTTTTTTCGTATTGTCAAAGTCAAGGAAATGTTTGCAATAGACGTCAATAAAGCTTTTGTGATGGAATTCTAATTATCTTTATAAATGCATGAGCTTGTTTAAGCTTGAGCTTAACGTTGAAAATGTTTAGCTTGAAGCTGCGCAGAAAAATTTCGCGTATATAGCAATAATTGATTATGAAAACATAATGTAATATTTAAAAATATGAAAATATTTTTTATGCTATAGTAATGTAATTTGGAATTTAAATAATAGTTAATTTGTAGTACAATTTTTAATGCTTTATTTTTCTTACTTAATGATTTTTGCAATTAGAATGATTTTGCATTGATTCAAAATTTAATACAGTGGCTTTTTTTCATTTGAACATGGGTTTTTCAAATTATTGTATTGTTGAGATTAAAATTAATTCCTTTATATTTCCTATTGATAATAAAAAGTGCTTTTTGTTTGGTTAAAAATATTTTTTTTTAATTTAGAGTTTTTAAACAGAAAACTTAGAAAAATTTTTTGACACCTAATGTTCAATAACTTCACAACTAATTAGAAACACAATTTAATTTAGTAAATATTTTTTAAGAATACACTAATGATGTATGTTTCTAAGGGTCAGCAAGGATTGAACTGACTTCTTCTCCCTTCAAAGTAATCTTCATTGTGACTACCCAGTGCCTTGACACTGTTCCTTTAGAGCTTGGAATATCACACTAATGATCCATTTATATAAGTAAACTAGAGTTTAAAAGTAAACTTAATCATCACACTAGCTTGCAATTTGCATTGTTTTAATTATATAAATTTTTTATTGAAGGATTAGAGATTTTTTACCGAAGAAAGCTAAGGTTCTTCATCATTAACAGAAAATTTATATATAAATTATTCCAACTAAAAATACTGTTAAAAAAAGTACCAAAACAAATACCTCTTTACTGTTAAAGGAAAATACCAAAACAAGTATCAATAATAAAAAAATTTCTTACATACATTTCTATAGAGCAATCGAAACTATACTTTCTACTTTATTAAAGTTCTTAACTTTCATTTCATGAATTTCATAGTATGTCCAACAATATTTTTGATACCAGTAGTAATAAATTATTCTAATCATATTTACAATATGACTTTTGATACTTTATCTAACGGGCTTCTTTACATACATTCTTTAATCGTATATTATATCTTCAGTTATTTTGGATCAGATTTCATTTAAATTTTATTAACCCTTTGATGCAAAAAATTTAATAAACATATGTTTACTACTTTTTTCCATTATTTTGTATTAAATTTAGGTCAAAATAAGTGAAAAATATTATATTTAGCATTTTAATAGTTTATGGTTTGAAATACAGCTTGAAACACTGGTGTCTTTCTCTGTATTAAAGGTAAAATTTTCTAAATGTTGCTCACTTCCAAACAATAATTTTTCAAATTTGCAGTTATTTAGATTGAAGAAAAACATGCTATTCGTTATTTAAATTTCTTTAATTTATAAAATCAATTATTGATTTTATAAAATCAGTTATGTATAAAATACATTTTTGAATATGGATAAATATTTTATTTTCAAGCTACTTTTTTTGTATATTTATTATATTGTAGTACAAATATTATTCCGATAATCTATCAAATTTTTAGTTAATATTAGATTGTTTTTTATAATTTAAAAAATACCAAAATATTTTTTTGCTTGTTTTTAGAGCATTAGGAAAAAATAAATAAAAGGGACACCGGTGTCCCAGCTGCGCCAAAGAGTTAATTCTAATGCTTGTATTTATTTCATAATTTCTATCACATTATCAAGTATTTAACAGTAACAAAGTTTTCAAGTTTTTAGTAACAAAGTTTTAAATATATTCAATTTAATTTTCAATTTTTAAACTAGAGTAGCTTATTAGTTTCTATAAGCAAAATGTTTTTTATTTTGCTATGATTTATTGCCAGTAGAGCTGCTGCATTTGAAGTGATTGATTTTATAATATTATTTAATATTATTAACTCAATAATTTTCAATTTATAGCCAAAATGAACTGGAAGAAAGTAAATCGCCTTCTATTTCTCTTCTTGTCACCAAGAATTTACATTCTATATTAAAGGTATGCTTTTATGTTATGAAATTGTTTTTATCTATATAAAATGAAACATTTGTGTTGGTACAATATGAAACTCAAGTAACAGGTAATAATTAACTTTAATTTCTTTTATAGCTCATGTGAATAAATTATATAAGCTTTTGAACTTAAAACTTAATTATTTTTCTTGTTATGTTATTCTTTAAAAACATTCTGGATGACTCCTTCCTTCCTCACTGGCTCGACAGCCCAGGATGGGCCTTGGCCTTCTCCAGTAGTTTTTTCCAAGCTGTCCTTCTTTTGGCAATGGACTTCCAATTCTTTATTTTTAATATAGATAAATCTTTCTCCAGGGTATCTAGCCATCTGAGATTTGGCCTGCCCCTTCTACGTGTTCCTGTCGGCCGGGCATCAAAAATCTTTTTCACAATACGGTCTTCTTCCATTCTTACTAAGTGGCCTGCCCATTTTATCTTTTGGACCTTAATGAATCTTATGATGTCTGGTTCATTATATGATCGATAGAGTTCTAAATTTGATCTTCTTAGCCACTGACCGTTTTTATTAATTCCTCCAAAAATGCACCGTAATATCTTTCTCTCAAATATGCTCAGCATTTCTTCATCTGCACGAGTCAATGTCCATGTTTCACAAGCATATGTTAAAACTGACCTAATGAGGCCTTTAAATAATAACAGCTTTGTTTTTCTCTTGATTACATTTGATCTTAAAAACTTTCTTAATCCATAAAGGCACCTATTTGCTGCTCTGATTCTCTTTCGTATTTCTGCAGTTACATCGTTCCTATTATTTATTTCAGAGCCTAAATACGTGAAGCTGTCCACTACCTCGAATGAATGTCCCCCAATTTTTAGATGGGTACTCCTGTGGGCTGTTTTAGTACAAGGCATATATTTAGTTTTATTTTCATTTATTTTTAGACCCATCTTCAGGGCCTCTTTCTCTAAAGAAATAAAGGCCTCTTCAAGTGCTCTTGGTGTTCGAGCAATAATTCCTATATCGTCAGCAAAAGCCAACAATTGTATTGACTTATTAAATATAGTTCCTCTGTTATTGATTTTTGAATCTCTTATTACCTTTTCTAATGCTAGATTAAAGAGGAGACAGGCTAAAGAATCTCCCTGTCGCACACCATTTTTTATTTCTAATGGCTCTGATAAACAATTCTGTATTTTTACCATAATTTTAGTTTCACTTAGTGTTAGGTTAATCAATCTCACCAATTTTTCTGGTATTTTAAATTCTCTCATTGCCATGATCAGAGCTTTTCTGTTAATACTATCATAGGCGGTTTTAAAGTCAATGAACAGGTTGTGCAAATCAATTCCAAATTCTCTCGTTTTCTCCAATATCTGCCGAATGGTAAAAATTTGCTCAGTAGTTGATCTTCCCCTTCTAAAACCACTTTGATACTCTCCTATTATTCCCTCTGAAAACATAGTAAGTCTATTGAATAAAATATTTGAGAATACCTTATAGCTCGTGCAAAGTAAGTTAATTCCTCGATAGTTTGTGTAATAAATTGAAATTTATTATAAGTTTTTTTTTGTAATACTTTTAAAGATAGATTATTTGTCTGTAGATGGCACCACTACGGTAAAGTTTAAATTCAATCATAATGATATTTTCTTTAGAAATTTTGAATTAGTCTTTTAAAAAGGGATTTTTTTGGGTAAAATCTATGTAACTAAATTTATTAATATTTATTGAAGATGGTATTATAACTTGTATAGGGTATTAGTGGATTCATGACGGTTTTTCTCAGGGATCTTTTTTTTTGGTTCTGACGTCCGCCGGATGCGGGATGACTCTGGACGTGGTAAACAGGTCAGTCTGGATTCTTTCGCCTTGTTGACGGGAGGATAAAAGAGAAGCGATGAATGTGGCTAGTAGCAGTTGCAGTACCAGTAGTAAGCAGTTAATCAGAGCAGTATCCTGGGGATACGGAGTTTGTCCGCTGAAGGAGTGGTTCGTGACAGTATCTCGGAGATGGTGGATCGTAACCTTAGGGAAAGCTAAACTGAAGTCTCTAGCGGGAAGGACTACCGGGATTAGCCAAAAGCCGATATCTTTGAGACGATGGGCCAAGTCCGAAGGAATCTATGCTGGACGTCCGGTGTCCCCCTTCTACATGCCTAAGTCGCTTGAAATTAGAATAGCTGGAGAAATTTCGAGATCCTAGCCGAGGAGTTTGTCCATGAGTTCATCTACCTTTCCGGTGGGCGGTTCCAGAGTGAAAGCAGTAAATTCCGTAGGGTACTTATAAAACTTTAAATTTTATTTCGTTAACATTTTAGAGGAATCATTTACCGAAAATTCTGAACTGTTATGTTGTGTTTTTTTTGTGTAGGAGAACAATCAGCATTTAAGTGTAATTTATAGATATCATAAACCAAGTCTGGGTTTTTAGAAATGTTAAATGAAGTTTTTATTTTATAAATGTCTTTTTTTTGAACTGTAGAAGTTGAAGGTTATGCTTGAGTGTTTTAAGGTTGCAATTTTGTTTTAATTAATGTATAAATGTTTATTCCCATGTTGGCATTTGGAAATGTGTGAAATTATGTTTTTGAAGATTTAGAGGTGCAATAAAAATGAGTTTTAAATGTTGAAAGTTTTCTGTAATTCATTAGATATTTGTCTACTAAATAACCTGGGTAACCGTTACTAAATTTAAATTTTGAGATCACAGCCAAAGGGGTAACGGTACAAATTGGTGCCGTGACCAGGATAGGCAAATTTAATAGATAGGGCCTAAATTGGTGCTGCAATCTTTTGCATTTCCAGATGCTAACATTTGACTTTTTATGTGTTTTAAAGTTGTATCATATTTGAGTGTATTCATGTATTCCCAGTTTTTGAAATAGACGTAAACAAGTTAAGATTTACTCAATTAATAGTGTGCTTGTGAAATTTGAATTGTAATCGAATATGTGTCTTAAAGATAAGCCCTCGCCACAGGATGGTCAAACGGGTGTGTTTATACCTGGCCATTTTTTTCTTTTGGCGTTGCAAGTACTCCGGCACTGTTAACATATGGTAGGGAATTAACTTTACAGTTGGAATTTCGTAGAAACCATGAACCTTTCTCTTACGCGAGTGCTGAGGACTGTGCCAAAGATTTACTTGGTAAATTGCATAGTACTTAGGCATTAGCGAGGGAAAATCTAGAATATTCTGCAGAAAATAGAAAAGCTCGTAGAGACCAAAACATCAAACAATATAGTTTCCAAGCAGGGGATGAGGTATACTGGTTCAATCCTGTGTTAAAGAAAAACCAGTGCAAGAAATTTGCTAAATTTAATGAGGGCCCTTTCAGGGTGGTTGAAGTCTTATCTCCGGTCACTTTGAAAATCCAACATACAAA
The DNA here is from genome assembly GCF_982258835.1 of Parasteatoda tepidariorum. Classification (NCBI taxonomy): domain Eukaryota; kingdom Metazoa; phylum Arthropoda; class Arachnida; order Araneae; family Theridiidae; genus Parasteatoda; species Parasteatoda tepidariorum. Next base: position 70,863,881 of record NC_141759.1, read on the forward strand.
AAATTTTGGCTATACTAGGGTTGTTCATGTGGAGAATGTGGCAAAGGCGGAGCAAAGATTGGAAGTTTTGCGATCCAGAGATAGTGGGTTCGGTGACCAAATCAGTGGCAGTATAGATAGGGAAAGAGTAGAAACACCTGCTCCAGAAAATATACTGTATGAGACAGGTAAATTCGTGCCTTTTCCGCAACCTCGTTATAACTTAAGACAACGAGTAAATGGACGGGTTATAAGAAATTAGAATTTGTAAGAAAAGTGTAACTAAATTTTTCTTGTTTTAAATTGGGTTATAAATGTTTTGGGGTGGAATGTCAAATGTTCTCCAAATATGGAGGAGGAGTTTATATCTGGCGGTGCATATTTTGGTTACATAAGCCGGAATGTAGTAGGTCGGTGGAGACTGTTTTTTGTTTTCAGGTGGACCACGGTCCTTTTATGTACATAAGTGTGAAGTGTAGGTCTCCACCGGCAATTGTAATGATGTATGTAATCAGTCAAAACTGGGTTTGTCCCATTTTTGTTTTTTTTAATGTTATTTTGAAAATGCAGATTATGAATCTTTAGATGTTTAAAATTTGAAAGCTGAAGATTGATAACGTTGCTGTACAATCTTTTCCTGACCCCCTATGGGCCGCTGGAAAAGGTATTGCTAAGTGTAAATCTGAGTTATAATGTTTTTTAAAGTTAAGTGTAGTTTAAACTACTTTGGCGCATATTTGATTCCTCTTTTCTGTTTCCTTGCAAGGTGCACATTGTTAGGGTCAGATTTGATTTTAGTGATAAAGATCTAAAAGTAGGTTTAAAGCCGCGTGGTGCTTTTAGAGATTTTGAACTTTAAGTAGGAATTATTTATGAACAGCTTAGAGAAAAGGAAAAAACGGAATTTTTTATGTGAAACCAATAATTTAGTTTTCTTGATTTCTTGATAGTGTTCCAGGTCATTTTAACATAGTGCTATAGTGTTTCAAAAAATTAAAAGTATTTTAATTTTTTTCGGTGAGGCGATGGTATTGTAATAAATTGAAATTTATTATAAGTTTTTTTTTGTAATACTTTTAAAGATAGATTATTTGTCTGTAGATGGCACCACTACGGTAAAGTTTAAATTCAATCATAATGATATTTTCTTTAGAAATTTTGAATTAGTCTTTTAAAAAGGGATTTTTTTGGGTAAAATCTATGTAACTAAATTTATTAATATTTATTGAAGATGGTATTATAACTTGTATAGGGTATTAGTGGATTCATGACGGTTTTTCTCAGGGATCTTTTTTTTTGGTTCTGACGTCCGCCGGATGCGGGATGACTCTGGACGTGGTAAACAGGTCAGTCTGGATTCTTTCGCCTTGTTGACGGGAGGATAAAAGAGAAGCGATGAATGTGGCTAGTAGCAGTTGCAGTACCAGTAGTAAGCAGTTAATCAGAGCAGTATCCTGGGGATACGGAGTTTGTCCGCTGAAGGAGTGGTTCGTGACAGTATCTCGGAGATGGTGGATCGTAACCTTAGGGAAAGCTAAACTGAAGTCTCTAGCGGGAAGGACTACCGGGATTAGCCAAAAGCCGATATCTTTGAGACGATGGGCCAAGTCCGAAGGAATCTATGCTGGACGTCCGGTGTCCCCCTTCTACATGCCTAAGTCGCTTGAAATTAGAATAGCTGGAGAAATTTCGAGATCCTAGCCGAGGAGTTTGTCCATGAGTTCATCTACCTTTCCGGTGGGCGGTTCCAGAGTGAAAGCAGTAAATTCCGTAGGGTACTTATAAAACTTTAAATTTTATTTCGTTAACATTTTAGAGGAATCATTTACCGAAAATTCTGAACTGTTATGTTGTGTTTTTTTTGTGTAGGAGAACAATCAGCATTTAAGTGTAATTTATAGATATCATAAACCAAGTCTGGGTTTTTAGAAATGTTAAATGAAGTTTTTATTTTATAAATGTCTTTTTTTTGAACTGTAGAAGTTGAAGGTTATGCTTGAGTGTTTTAAGGTTGCAATTTTGTTTTAATTAATGTATAAATGTTTATTCCCATGTTGGCATTTGGAAATGTGTGAAATTATGTTTTTGAAGATTTAGAGGTGCAATAAAAATGAGTTTTAAATGTTGAAAGTTTTCTGTAATTCATTAGATATTTGTCTACTAAATAACCTGGGTAACCGTTACTAAATTTAAATTTTGAGATCACAGCCAAAGGGGTAACGGTACATTTGAGCATTCAAGAACATCTCCCTTTTTATGAATTACACAAGTCAAACTGATTTTCCAATCCTCTGGGATTACTTCCCGTTCCCATATAATTAGTAATAGATCATATATTTTCTTCGCAACCTCCATTCCCCCACCTTTTATTAATTCAGATGGTATGGTGTCAGGGCCAGGAGCTTTATTGTTTTTTAATTTGTCAATTCCCATGATGACCTCTTCCAACGTTGGAGGTGTAACCATTTCTTGGTTATGCATCTGTAAATTGTCTATTGCTATCTCGTCTTCTTCCTCATCACCATTCAACAGATGGTCAAAGTGTTCATTCCATCTGTTCAGCACCTCTTCTCTATCGCTTAAGATCGTTCCTTCCCTGCTTCTGCAAGAGTTTGTTCTTGGCTTGAATTCCTTGCGACCCAAGTTTATTTCTCGAAAGAAAGCTCTGCTTTCCCTTGATCCCCTTAAATGTTCAACATTTTCAAAAAGATCTTCGAAAAATAATCTCTTTTTTTTCTTTATGGATCTTCTTCTCTTCTCTTCTTGCTTCTTTATAAGCATTTTCAGCATTTCTTGCATGCCTTGAACTTATCATTCTTTTATAAGCCTCATTCTTTTTATAAGTTGCCATAAAACAATCATTGTCAAACCAGTCCTTTCTTCCGGTTCTCTCGATCTTTTCCACAACCTGGTCTCCTGTTTCGATAAGAGCTCTCTTAATAACATTCCATTCCCTGTTAACATCATCCCTTTCTGAAGAATCATCAGTCACTTCAAGCCTCCTTTCAATTTGTTCCTGGAACTTTTTTCTTGTAGTCTCTTTTTTTAGCTGTTCACCATCATATTTTTTCAGACGTTCTCCGCGAGCTTTACGAATATTTGATATTCTGGCTCTAACCTCTGCCAGAACTAGAAAATGATCGGAATCTATGTTTGCCCCACGATAAGATCTTACGTCCAGTATATCCGATTTGTATCTTGAATCAATTAAAATATGGTCAATCTGGTTGTAAGTATTTCCATTAGGAGATTTCCAAGTCATTTTATGAATTCTTTTATGTTGGAACATTGTACTTGGTATGACCATATTATGATCTGTAGCAAAATCTATGAGTCTTTTTCCTTTGTCATTTGAAATATCATGAAGACTATACCCTCCAATCACTGGCCTGAACTCTTTTTCCACTACAATTTTTGCATTTGCATCCCCTAGAAAGATTTTAACGTCATTTTTAGGACATGAATTATATAATCTATGTAGCTCCTCGTAGAAAAGCTCCTTTTCCGCGCCATCTTTGTCCTCTGTAGGAGCATGAAAGTTGATAAAACTGTAGTTAAAGAAAATGCCCTTTATCCTTATTTTGCATAGTCTAGGTGTCCTGCAATCAAAATCAATCAGAAGTGGTCTTATTCTCTTACTCAATATGAAACCAGTACCAAACATGTGTTTTTCTCTATCACAGCTATAGACAACTGTATGATTTTTCTTTTCAATAATTCCCTCTCCTGTCCATCGAATTTCTTGCACAGCCAACAAATCAATTCTATAGCTGTCAACTTGTTCAATCAGCATTTGCAACCTCTTATTTCTATACAATGATCGAACATTCCACGATCCAATTCTCATATGCCTCAAACCATTTCCAGTCCGTTTCCTTAAAGTCAGCCCGGGTTTATTTTCTACTTGAGATTTCGTAACATGGAGTTTTTTACAGGGTGGGGTTGTTGGCCCCACGCCCAACCCCCAACCTGGAGGACCAGGGTGTTCCTCTTCGTCTGGTGTCTCCCCTCCGACCAGTCCGGCTTGGGTGACCCTGCCAGGAGCCGAAGCTCCCGCCGGCATAGCTCTCGGGATCAACAACACACACAAACCACAACACCACGTTAAGGTGGGAACATTTCTGGATGACTAAGTTAAGTAAATATTTAATGCAAGGTTGCCACAGGCGACTAAAACGCGACTATTTGCAACTATTTTCGACTTGAGGCAACTATGGCAACTATTTTTGACTGAAAAGGCTAAAAAAGCAACTGTTTTCGGGAAAAAGAGACTATTGGGAGACTTTTCTGTGCTTCTCGCGGTGTTTTTTTTATATAGCATAAATTGGGTTGACAACCTGCAGCCCGCGGTAGCTTCTGAACATAATGAATTATTTTTCGTGAAAAATAAAAAAATTTTGAATTGTAAATTTGACTCATCACTTTTTAATGAGCTCAATTTGCACAGATTCTAATGTGAATCTATTTTGTTTCTCAGTCGCCTTTTCAACAGTTATTATATTGCTACGAAATTCTGCACGATTTTAAAAAACCCTATCTTCAATACAATATTATGATGCGTGAATTTCGAATTTTAGTAATAATTTTTCAGTATATATATATTTGCTAAATCAATTATTGATAAAAGGGAAAATTTTTTAGAAGGAGTATGTTTTTCTTTAACAAAAAATTATTTTTCTGAATTAATTCTAGTATTTAAAAGTATTTAATTTTCTGCTAATATACTAATTTTTTTATGTAAAAATTTAGTGCTGGAACACTAACGTTTATTTTAAAATTATCATATTGACCATTAACTTGACTAATGGATCATGGTATATTACAATGAAGTCATTTAATAAAATTTTAGTAATATTGATATATTTTTGTTCTTATTTAGGCACCTATTTTCATAATTTTAGGCGACTATTTTCATGCTTTAGGCTACTAAAAGCAACTATTTTGTTTATTTTTTTCTGTGGCAACCCTGTTAATATGATCTTTTTCTTTTTAAAGAAAGGTAATATTTTTGTAGGTAGAACCCACTGCAACTTGGCCAAGTGACGATAAAGGACTAAATGGCAGCTTTAGTGATAACAATACCATTTTGATGTCTTTTTCTAAATTTTTGAACAGTTCCTATGTTTCTGTGCGTTTATATGTTTCTACTGAAATAAACCATTCAATTCCCGTGACTTCCTTAGAAGCTATTTATGAATTTGCTTGTTGTGAAATCTTCAACTATTTACAAAAACAGGTGAGTTATGCTTTTCACTTGAAATACAATATAGAGTTTGTGATTATTTTCTTTAGAAACAAATTCTCAGTTAATTTGAAAATACTGTTATAAAACCTGGAGCTCTGTGAAAAAAACATAGTCACTCTTAGATATTCTCGGAGTATTAGCAGTATAATGTATTAGCAGTATATTGATCGAACAAAAAGCTATTATCATTGTGTTATAATTTTTTATCAGGCATTAAAATTATTTTATCCAATCAACAATAACTAATCATATATTTCTAAATTTATCCTATGGTTTTGTTATTTTTACTTTCTACTAGAAATTTCTTGTTAAATTTTAAATTACCTTTCTAAAAATATTATAATTGTAATAATTTATTCCTTGCTAAAGTTTTTAATCAAATTTAAAATGTTGTTCGATTCAAATTAAATTTGATTTCTCATTAGATTCTCTCAACTGATTTTGTTCAAATTTTGTATTTTGACATATAAAATTTCATAATCTGAAGCTTTTATTTATCCCCCCCCCATAGGATAAACATCCGGATGATTACTTAAACAGAATTAGTACCTTTTTTCACTATTTAAGTCAGTTAATGTTGGAGTTTCCTTGTTTTACTAAAGAATCTTTATTCATGATATGTAAAGTGGCTCACACAAAAAAAGTTGACCAAGGATTAGTATATAAGGTAAGATTTAAACATTCCAAATTTAAAAATTGATTGTGGTAAAAAACTTAAGAATTTTCATTTTTAAAATGTAATTGTGTCTTTTCTTGTGTGTTTGTTTTAGGTTATAATGCAGCTATCATCTGTGTTCGGTTACGATTCTCCAAGAAATTTTATTGAAACACACCTGGAGTATATCTTTCATCGATGGATCATGGCTAAATACAGTTTGCTTGAATTTCCCTTTGCTATTCTTGAGGATGTGAACTGCAATGAATTTTTAATGTATGGAAGTTAACTAAATTAATTTAGACATAAATTTTAGATAGAGATAATAAATAACAGGTCAGAGGTTATTCCATGTAATTTATTCAAAGAAACTCAAACGTTTGTATCATCTTGACATTAGATATACAATGCTGTGTTTCTTAAAAGTCTTTGGTTGCTGTTTAGGTCATTTGTACAGCACGCTTGTTCTAGTCTAATTTGTAATAATTTGAAAGCTTTTTCTCTGAAAAGGTATATCATAAAATGTAAATAATTTATAACTTATTATGGTATCATGAGAAGAAATCATATGAAATACTAATAAATTTTCTTTATATATTTTTGAGTGATCCATATATTTGTTGTCAAGGTTAAATCTTCCTAGGACTTTCAAACATTAAATGTTTGAAATTCCTAGGAAGATGTAACACTAACTAGTGCTCTAGTCCCATGCTGACTTAAATAATTAATTTTATAATTTCTTGTGATGCTATTAAAGTAACAAAAAAATCTTTTGTTCTATGATTTTGTGGATTAAAAGAAAAAATATCAACAAGCAAACACATAAAAGTTATCAGACTTATACACTTGACATTACTAGACGAGACAAATAGATGGAATCAACTGACCATTCTTAGGTTACGCTAGACAATGCATAGCAAACAGCTTTAGCAGAGCCATCTATTATTAATATTTTACACAACTTCATTGTTTGTATGAAATTAGTGTTGCTGTAGTGTTTTTTTAAGCTCATTAAAAATTGGAAAGTTCCATGGAGACAGACATGGACTAAGGAGTCACAATTCAGGATCACTATTTAAATTTTGATAGAAATTGCTTCATTGTCTTGTCTTAGTGTTGTTTTGCAGTAGTAGTATACATTGGAAAGTTTAAAGCGTCACATTTAATTGGTGATCAAATCTTGGGTAACATTTTCAAGTACTGCTGATCATTGACTTAAGCTTCATAGCTCCAAAAAATCAACAAGAATTTGTCTTTTTTTTTCATTTGTCTCTCCATTACACATTTATTTTAGAAACAAAATGAGTGGACTGCCAGATATCTGAATTATCATCCTTTTATCATTACTTGCATGACAAGCACTGTCATTCATTGAGTCTAAAGAATGAATCCTTTTTGTCACACCAGCAACTACATTTCAAGCATGTTTTTGTTTTTCTAAATAATATAGTTTTAGCTTAATGGCCTTTGTTTAGTTATTTATTGACCCTCCAATATTGTTGACATGAAATTAATTTTCTTAACTTCTTTATTTTAGAAATTGTTATACAGTTATAGTGCCTATTCTATTCTTCAATGATGATATGTCATCAATTTCTGGAATCGCTGATAGACTCAAACTGAGTACCTCAGAAATAATTTATGCAAGTTTGCCAAAGATACAAGCTAGAATCCTATCTTTTTGGCCACAGTCTAATCTTAGGAATAAAGCAACTAAAGCTAAAGCACTCCTAGATTCTGTTGTGCCTGTTGAAGTATGTAATTAGATTATTACAATAATTTTTTCTTTTAAGGAATTTAATATTTTTGATTTTTGTTATAATTTTGCTTTAATCACATTTTGCCATTTTTTTTACCTGCATTACATTAATGCACCAATTTTTCTATTTATTTTGTATCTTTACATTTATTATACACTACCGGTCAAAAGTTTGCAAAAATTTTGAAATTCACAAAGAAAAGATCTAAATTCAAATGTTCATAGAACTGCGAAAAATCATTCAAATTGCATGAAAATTTGATATGTTCTAAAGTGAGTCCTCTATAGTTAGTTACATATGATTAAATTGCTATACTTTGTTTTTTGCGAACTGAATCCAGCTTTTCATCACTGGTTGTTTTTATGGTGAAAAATTTTTCTAAATTTGAACACTTGCCAAACTTGCAAAAAACATTTTTTGTACTTTCTCTTAATGGATAATAGTTATTTGAACCGTTCTATGTAAGCCCTCAAAATTTAAGATCGATTTGATTTTTTTTTGTGACGAAGTTATAGAATTTTGAAAAACATGTGTACTTTTCTTGATTTTTGAGCATTCCACATATGCAGTCTTTTGGTCTATACATCTTCAACCAAAGAACTTTTTAATTTTAATGTTTTCTATATTTTCAAATAATTCATATTTATTATAAAACAAATATTCTTATTCATTATTGTAATTATTGTTATTACAAGGAACTTATTATGAATATAATTATAACTTTTATGGGATCATTTGGATCGACAAATTCGATGCTCTGATATTTCGAATCGAAATCAGTTAGGGGACATTTTACAACAGGAATGGAACTCTATATCACTTGAACTGATTGTTAGAACGAATTTCACGCATATGTAAGGTTATAATAAAAGCAAAAGGTGGATGGTTTGAGGAATCTAAGATTTAAATGTTAATCTATTTAATTACAAAATACGAACAAGAATATGTTAAATATTTGACCTGTTGTATATAAAATAGTTTAGTAGAAGTAAAAAATTTTTATATTGTTATTATTTTTTTAGAATTATTTTTTCAGAATTATTTATGTAATTATTGTTATAACTTTTTACTTTAATTTAATGTAAAGTAAAAATATCACAACAAAACTAATACATATAAGCAATAAATATAAACACTAATAATAACAATAATGAATAAGAATATTCATTTTATAATAAATATTAATTATTTGAAAATGTAGAAAACATTGAAATTAAAAAGTTCTTTGGTAGAAGATGTATAGACCAAAAGACTGCATGTGTGGAATGCTCAAAAATGGAGAAAAGTACACATGTTTTTCAAAATTCTATAACTTCGTCAAAAAATATCAAATCGATCTGAAATTTTGAGTGCTTACATAGAACGGTTCAAATAACTATTTTCCATTAACAGAAAGTACAAAAATGTTTTTTTGCAAGTTTGGCAAGTGTTCAAACTTAAAAAATGTTTTCACCATAAAAGCAACCCATGATGAAAAGCTGGATTCAGTTCGCTGTAGAGGGTTCACTTTAAAACATATAAAATTTTCATGCAATTTGAAGGATTTTTCGCAGTTCTGTGAACATTTGAATTTAGACTTTTTCTTTGTGTGTTTCAAAATTTTTGCAAACTTTTGACCGGTAGTGTATACAGTCCTACTTGTGGCATATATGGTTTGAATGTTTATATTTGCTTTAAAGATGACTTAATTTCAAGAAAGTTAAAGTAGAAATTAAAGAGCTAGGTATCATTCAGAATTTATATATTAAATATTTAACTTTACAATCGTGGAGCCTCAGGGTTAAATTGAACTGAAATTTTCCTACTACACTCTACTGTCCTATGAATAACATGGGGAAGACTAATTTTTTGACACAGGAAAGCCATCAACTTTAATATTTGAAAAAGACGTGAAATTACTCAGGAGGTTAAAATATAACACTGTTTTTAAGCATAAACCTTAACCGAATGTGCAAAATTTATTTTTAATTCAAGAAACATTGGAATTTTTATCCAAATTTTCTTAGTTAATTTATTTTTAAATAGTTTATTATTTTTATTTGGAATTAAGAGCTTAAGTAACAACTTTAATAACTATAAAATATATTTTATTATTTGTCTGAGCTTATTTTAAGGTTGGGGTAAAAGTAGTAATACAAATTTTTATGTATTTGTTTTTTTTAAAAAAAGTATTTAGTCTGTATAAAATTATATAATTTAATGAAATCCTTGTATAGAAAAAATAGAAAATACAAATATTTATTAAAGTTCCAAGTTGTGTCTATACTAGATAACTCTTCTTTGATGTTAAGTAAAGTCCCTGACATAGTTAGATAGTTATGACATGACAATAAGCAACTTCAAAATTGTATGGAAGAAAAAAATGGTTTAACTTGATACGGTTTCTCTCCAATTTGCCTTTTTACTCCATATCAAAATCATGTCAACTATATCGAGCTATATTTCGTTTTATACCAGTTGAAGTACGCCAAAATTGTGTAAATTACTGATTGCCTAATTAAGCTCTTTAATGAAGCTCTTTATGAATTTTAATTTTAGTTTATGTGCAACATTTTCTAAAGTAGCTTTAAAAAATCAAAAAAAATCAAAAAATGAATTATTTACTTAGCTTAAATAACTTGATCAGAATGCCCATTGTAATTATTGTAATTCTTAGAAAAGTAATTAATCCACAAAATTTATGGTTATTTAACATTATTTTACATAATATAGATACTTTGAGTAGTTGAAATCTATTGTTTTAAGCAACAACAACAAAAAAAAAATACATGCCTGTAATTTTGAAATTCTGTTAGATGAGATGCCTTGTCGATTCCTTTATGTTAAGCCTAGAAGAAAGTTTTTATTTAGTCTCTTTTCGATAAGTTTTAACTCTCAGCCAATCATAAATTGTTAAACATATGTCTCAACTCTGACTCGGTTAGATTGAGGATTCTAATATTAAGGGAGTCATATGATTCTAAATTGACTGAATCTCTCTCGTGACTTATTATATTAAGGTGAAAGGAATGCTTCTGTCTTTTAATCTTATACCTTAATGGCACCTTAATGAATTCCAGCAATTAATAAATCAGTCATGGCACAGTTGTTAAGAGACTGAGCTATCATTTTGAAGAAATGATGCTCTATCCCCGAAGGTAGCTTGAAGCCCACTCAGTTGCTGATCAATTGGTCTTAATTGATCAATTGCAGACCAGCTTGTCTGTGAACCAAAGACGACTGGTGCATAATCTTGTTCACATTGTTACCATTGCCATCTTTAGACACCAAATTGTGTAACTTTAACCTCTATGACCTTCCTGTCCCTCGGTGGGCTGTTGCAGGTGTGTTTTATTTTATTTTTTAAAATTAGTTTATCGATTATTCCATCTGTGCTATGAATTTCAAAATTTAGACTATAAAAAAGATGGTTCTTAATTGTCTACAATATTTCTAACAATTTTTTTAAAACATATGTACTGCCAACAGCTACACAGTATACACAGCTGCCAAATAATTTAATATAAATGTTTTGATTTAGGTTAGTGAAGCAACTTTTCATAGCAAGCTAGATTTGTTTTTTATATCTTTACTCTCAATGTTGAAGGATAGAGAAACTTCTCATTTGTAAGTGAAAAATTACTTTAACTATTTTCGTATATTTGTATGTTAGTAATATTTTAGCATTAAAATTTGAGATTGATTGTAAAATTTAAATTTAAGACACTGTAGTCATAAATATACTTTATTCTGAAGTTTTGCATTTATTTATTTATTTGAAAATTCTGAAATATATTTTTTATTCAGAATTAACTATAGTAGTTTTTATGTTATATTAAATTTTCATTTGATTATAGACCAAAATGTCAATTGACTGAACCATATTCCTTAACCTATGAAGACCTATTAGGAACTATTTCTTATATTATGTCCAATCAAGAGTTTAATGGATCATTCATTGCATTTTTGAACATGCAAAAGGTAAGATTTCTATCTTTTTTATAATTTTCTTATTTAGAAAATGAGTTTATTAGAAGTATTAAAATATGCATTGCCAAAAAGAAAAAAGGAGAAATTAATATGAGGTGAAATTTTTATACAAAGTCTTGATTTGACTTGAGTAGGTAAAAGTAAAATTAGTAGCAGTAATAAACACCTAACCAAAAAAAGTAAGTTATAAATTTTAAAATTTATAATAGTCATAAACCTTTTTTTTTGTTAAGTTTAAAAAAATATCACCAAGCAGGTATTTTTTATTTTACAACCATTGTTGAACAGCCAACCCAATTTTTGGGTTTACGACTACTGATATTTGACTTTGTTGCCTTGTACTCAATCCAGAAGACAAGGGAACTTCTAGATCAAGTATTGGGAGAAATTTTGTCTTCATGGTGGACTTTTTGATGGAACTAACCTGCATTTGCGTTGCATGGCGAGGAAGACCATGAGAACCTTCCAAGGTTAGCTTAACGGCAAAAGGACTCTAACCCGTGATCCATCTACCACTGAGGATATTTCACGCCAGCACTGTGGTCGATGCAAGATGGGTGAAGATTCGTATTGACCAGCTATCGCTGGGTCCCGGTTCAGCTAATTGGAACGCGGACGTTCTGTCCCCTGAGCCATTGCGGCTCACCAAACCGGTATAAGCTTGATTAGTTGAGAATTGTGTGCTTGACATAATTACTTTGTTGAGCTTTAAAACAGGCACTTGAATGAATAGTCAGCTATGCTGATCACTGTATCACTATGGCCATTAATCCCTAACATTAGTTCCCAACCAGTTTTTAACCATGTACAGTCTGCAAGTGCTGCAAATTTTTGTACATCTCTTTGGGTAAAAAATTGAAGTATATTTTTTGTGAGTATATTTATGTAATTAAGTGATATTTTGATTGTAAAATGTTCTGATTGTCTTTCAAAAAATTTCCATTAAGTATTTGAAAGTAAGTTCGGTTCTAGTGACTTACAGCTCTGAAAGCAGGGAATTTCATTAGTCTTATCCAATTGAAAGTGGTGTTTGCGTTTTTAACTTATATATTCGTAAGTTTTTTTAATATATTCAAAGCATTTCTTATTCTTTTAACCGATAACAAGAGTTCTTAATACCATCAAGAGTTTTTAAAATTACATATTTATTGCTATAAATACTCTTTCTAAGTGTTACATTTTAATAAAAGTATGATATTTCTAAATATTTTTCATTGTTTTTTCAAACATAAATTCCTGATTAAAATTACGAAATATCTATGTTCCTATATACACTTGAGATACACTTACAATCTGCTTTATAATTTTTCCATTCAAATACTATGAATGCTTGATATAACAAGTCAGGTACATTGCGACAAGTCAGCTATTATTACAAGTTTCCAACTCAGCATCAAAATGCTAATTTTATTGATACAAAAATTGTATGTTTATAATGAGTTAATTTTCAGCTTTCTATTTATATGAGAATTTTTTTGACAATATTACATTTTTTTGTTGTTTTAGTTAGCAATATTATACAAAAAAGGCCAAAATAAGTGAAAGTTTTTATTTCTAGTATCAATTATAGGTAGGAGAAAAACGAACTTTATATCACCTTATTTCTTTCTTACAATTTTAATAGTTTATATTTTTGAAGACAACATGCATAGGCAATCACGAATATGTTTTTTCTTGATCAAATATCTACCATGTTTCCTCATGTCTCTTCTTTTAGTTTACAATTGAAAATCTGCTATATAACTTCCATAATTGCTTTCAATTATTGTTATAATGGACTTTTACTGTAAATTGATAACATTTTTTTTATGTTTAGGATCGTATTCAGAATATTTTATTGTCTTTGGCCATAAAACTTTGCAATGCAGTTACAGCACATCAAGAAGGACATATTTTGTTCATGTATCTCAGTTTCATAGAGCTGCTTGCCCCCGAAATCAATGATATTTGTAATTGCAACATATTTGTTATAAAAGAAACTGTGTCTACTATAATTAACTTCATGAATGAAAAACAGTAAGTATAAAACATTTAAAAAAATAGTTATAACTTAATAAGTAATAAGAATTCTTTTAATTTTAACTATTGGATCTAAGTGTAAAGCCTGTTTTAATAGTAAAATACACTTTCAACATTCTAAATAATATTCATAGTAAATAATCGGTAGCTGCATTTTTACATGGTGGTAATATTGTGTATTATTGAAGAGGTACAGATATTACCCAGTAAGCACACACCTCACGGCAAACGTAAGGCCGTAAGCTGGCATTCTAGGTAGGATAACGGCAAAAGGCAAGTACAATAGGGTCCTTTATCGTTTGTTTTGAGGCATTTCAGGAAGAGGCGGAATAACTCCTCACTTATACAAGTCCGAAAAATAAAACCGCTGTTTGGCCTCTTACACTAAATTAGTTACAGGACCTTTATTGTATACCGCTGTTTGGCCTCTTACACTTAATTAGTTACAGGACCTTTACTGTATACCGTTAATTAAATGTAATGTTACAATTGATTAATAATGAATAGATGCAGAGTTGGTAAAAAATGTGCTTTTAACTCAAAACTTTGAAAAAAATCAGGAGAGAAAGGAAAAAAATTCATAAAACATTAACCGTATTTTTTGAGAGGAAAAAAACAGTTTTTATTATTCTTTGAAAACTGCTAATTTTTTAAATAGAATATTAAAAACTAGAATTTTATTATTTTATTATAATCTAAATATACTTTCTGTGGCATTACCTATTATATTTTTAAAAAAAGTAATTTTAATAAAAAAATAATCATTTTAAATTTGATTACAATTTTTAAATAAATATATATAATTATTTTTTTTTTAATTTTTTCTTTTTGAAATCATTTTCTGAAGTATAATTTTTAACTCGAAATATAGTATATTTGTTACTTTCAAGAAAAATTGAATACATATTCCCTTAAAAATAAGAATAAATATTAATACTTATAACTAGAACAATGAAATTAACCAAATGAAATTAACATGAATTTTTTTCAGACTATGATTCTTTTTTTAAACATTCTTTAAAACAAAAATGAATTGGTAAGTTCAAAATTCATGTAAATAAAAAAATCCATTTATAGAAAATAAATAGAAAAAAATATTGTAAATTGCTTATATCCTCCTTGAAATTATAAATATCTTGAATTTAAAGCAAGGATTTTTAATGAAATATGCTTTTTTATTACATTAATTTACTAACTTTTATTACAATTTAAGTATTTTGTAATAATGAATGTATACCATTTAAAAAAGTAAACTTTTCATTTATATAAACTGCTTTTTATTTTTTTTATTTTAATTTTCATTTTAAACTTAATATCTTAGTTTAATCACTTACTTCTTAAAAACTGGATTCAAAATAGTTTAAATGGTCTTAGGAATTTTGAATTTTAAAAAAATCGTGTTTAAATTTTCTGATTGGTTATAGCAAACGTCTAGTCCAATAAAGTAAGTAACTTTTTTTTCCGTAAACTTTTAAGCAATACTTGAAGGTAATAATTGCTTAGGAAATTTTATTCTTCAAAATATGTTTTTAAATAATAAAAATACATTTGGATATTTTTATTAATTAAACTTCAAAATATTAAGCAAATAATTTTTTCTCTAAGCTTATAATACAGAATATAGATAAAAATAAAAATTATACTTTCAAAATGTTAATTATATTTATTTTTTATTCGCATAACAAAAATATTTTTTCATGCAGTATTATATTTATTTTTAAAATAGTTTATATACATTAAGGAAAAAAAACTGTTTTGAATGCAATACACAGATGGCGCTGTTTTTTTATTTTTTACTTTAGACGTGTTTTCGATTCCTTGCCGATAGATGGCAGAAAATATAAAGTGTCGGGTCTTGTAGGGTTGCCTTTCTTTTAACTTTGATAGAATTTCGCCAATTTGCACAGAATGACAGTCGGTACGGCTTCTGTCCTGGCTGAGGCATAACCCCCCGCGGACTCTGCGGAAACCATATCCCTCCCCCACCCAAGGACAACCCTTCAACAAAAGTTTCTGCTTACTAAAAAAAAGCAAATCTATCATTCATGTGTGGCAAGAGTCTGCACTATTTATTCTAGCATAAAATGTGACATAAATAAAAAAATGTTCTACTGCATATTGCCTTTACCAATTAAATAGCGGAATAGTTATTTAAAACCAGAATTGCGTTATTGAGTTTTATTTTAAAACTCAATTCTTTTAATAGCAAATTAGACAAAATTAAACATTAAATTTCTCTGTTTCAATCTTTCTTTACACTTACATTCATCACATACTTCAATTCAAGT
Organism: Parasteatoda tepidariorum; assembly: GCF_982258835.1. Taxonomy (NCBI): domain Eukaryota; kingdom Metazoa; phylum Arthropoda; class Arachnida; order Araneae; family Theridiidae; genus Parasteatoda; species Parasteatoda tepidariorum. The sequence continues at coordinate 70,879,796 of NC_141759.1, forward strand.
GTTAATCAAAATAGATTCGTATTTAAAGCTGGAAAAAATACAAAAGTTATAGCATGATTTAAAAAAAGTTACCGATTTTTTCTTCTATGAAGTCGATATAAGATTTAAATAAAAATGCATTGTGTGAAAAATTACTCATTCTCCAATAATGTTCCCTAGTTGTAGAAAAATGAAAGAAACATGACAATACAAAATAATAAACGCACATTTATCCATTTTCAAACGTCATTTGCAAAATGTTTCCTATACATGAGTTAAAAACATTGTTTTTTCTCACAAGGGGTTTTGGGGTTAACAAATATTAAAATTGTGCTGTGTTTTAAATCTTAGGAAACAATGGCAGAAATATGGCTGAAATATGAAAATAACGGTAAGAGAACCGAAATTTTATTTGTTTGCCCAATTAAACTGTTGGTATAGTTTTAAATTTACGGTCAATTTGCAAATCAATATTTTAGAAAAGGCATAACTATTTAGACAAAATTGAATGATTATGTAATTAGAACTAAGTGGAGCTCTTTTAACTTTTAACCATAAACTGGCGAAAAATGAAATAGTATTTCATGCTGCCGAATCGACTTGGCAATTTTCATAGTACAAAACGAATCCAATTTTCATACCTATTTTTTAAAGAGTGCAGTTCTTTCAGAATTTATTTATTAAAATCCGGTTAAAGTTTGAGGTTAATTTAAAAAAAAATCAAAAACAGATCATAGTTCGTAAACATGCAAATATTTAAATATATTAAATGTTTTTCAGATTGTGACGATAATTTATACCTTGACTGCAGCAGATAAATTTTTATCAATTGATCAGCTTCTACAGTCCCTTTTTAGAGGCGATTTTAAATATTAATCATACGCTTACTGATAATAGTTGTTCGACACAATTTATTTTTATGTATCCTTGTTTTCTACATGGAGGCACCGTCACCTGTTCGCTACGCTCGATAATCCCTGTAGTTGATTCTCGTTCATCAAGTTTGAAATAATTGAAGATCAAGTACAAATCGTTTTCTTCTACTTTTTTAAATAAAAATTACGATTGGATTGCCAGCAGTTGTATTTTAAGGATTACTAAGTTTTGACAAATGAAAAATAAGGAAAAACGGTCTCGCCGAGAGTTATTACGCATTGAAGATGTTCTATGAAAAAAGCAGTTTATGCCCACGCGCAAAATCGTTTTTTTTTTCTCTCAGAACTAGAGGCATTGGGTACAAACCTTTCTCAAGAATGTTCTTAAAAGTTTTTTTTTTCCTGAAAAGTCGATTAAAATTTATTTGTTTAATATAAAATTATTATACTTTTATTTAAGTTCATTATATTAACTTGTTAATTTTAACAAAATAAAAAAGATAGCTGGATTTGAATAATAAATAAGTGTGCTTAAAAATATTACATTTAGAAAGGCAGAATGCGAGACACAATAAGAATTAATAAATTAGAAGTAATTTTTTCTTGTTAACAGATCATATAGGAAACAATTCTTATTTCTCTTTATTCTACATATATTTTCAAATATCGGTATGAAATGTCGAAGTTTTATATTTGGCAACACCTAATCTTTTTCTATATATATTTTTTTCTTTATTTTTATTATTTTTAATAAAGTCAAGAGGGATATTATGAAAATCGCGTAAATGAAAAATTTTTCCACAACAATCGATAAATATTTATTAGTTAAAGAAAAAATTAAAAAGAACCTTTTAAATTGTAATAACTTTCAGACAAATAAAAAGAGTTTCTAAGAGGAAATAAAGACTCTATGTTATGGTTATAAACTAAATTTGGCTCTTTCAGCATACCAAATTTAACTTCTGCAACTGAATGCTTGCGGCCATAGAGCGGCCCACGTGTTATTTTTCTAACAAGTTTAAGAATAAAAATAATCTTGACTTAATTTTAGAATTATTTTTTAATTCCATTGCAATTTGCGTTCAATCTCCTACATATCTGCGTAATGTGAAGTTTCTAAATCTAACAGTGTCTGATAAAGTGTAACGTTAAGTTGAAAACCCCAAAACAGTGGCGGTGTCAGGGACCTTTTCAGTCTTCTGACAGAGAAGGAAATTTATTAATATCTGCTCGTTTTACGTTAATTTAGCAATGCAGTTTATTTTTCCAACTTCATATAAAAAGAAAGTTTTAGGAATGATCAATGTTAATGTTATTATTCTAGGTTCTCATGCGTTCGCACTTCTCGTTTAGACCAATTTAATCGAAAACTTCAGCACTATTATCTTAAGTAAAGAATTCTAAGAGTCATGAAAAAAATCATGATAGCGTCTCGAAAATCAAAAAGCATCTCGAAATGTAATAATAAAAAATAAAGAAGACAATTTTTGAAATTCTTAGAATTCATTGTTTTACAGACTGAGTTTTTTCTTTTTATTTTCACCAGAGCGTATTTTTAATAGTGTTATATTAAATTACTTTAAAGCATTTTATAATCTTTTTATAGTTAACTTATACACAACTATTGTTCTCCTTTTAGGCAGCAATTATTATATAAATATTAATACTGAAGAAAGAAAAGAATTTTGTATTGTTCTACGAAACGTATATTGGCTGGAATTAATTATCAATTTGGCCCATTGACTGACAAAAGGATAAAAATTAATTTAGACACCTTTTGTAATTTATGACGACCTTATAAAAGATCTATCCAAGAAAAAAAATGATCAATGGGTATCCAGTGATTGGAATAGTGCATTTACAATTCTCTCATGTTATTAAACTAATAGTATTCTTTGACTTTCATTAATCATTTTATTAACAAAATTGTAATTGTAAAGTATATTTTTTCTCTCTTAATAACACATACTTTTTTTAATTTTTTATTTTAATAATCTTTTTAATTTGGATTAATTCGGTTTTTAGAAAACAGTTCAAACCAATCTTTCAATAAAATTTTATATCAATAATATCTGATATCTAGTAACTTATTCTTAGTTTATTTGCAGTTAAATATAATAAATTTCGCAATTATAGTAGGAATAACGAAGTTTACCTAATACGACATAGTTAAATTAAATTTTTACTCCTTATTTTGTAAAAAAAATTTTTTTTTTTGATATTCATATTTTTTGTAGAATATTTATTTTAAGGAACTTGTAATTCAACGTTGAGTAATTTACGCTGAGTAATTTTTTTGCCGTATTGACTTATTCATTCTTTATTTGACTTAGCTCAAATAAATATAATATCTCCCGAAATTGGTTATATGGGGTTTATATCAAATAAACCCCATATAATCAATTTCGAGCAGTCCAGTAAACATATCTTAATAGAAAATTAAAGGATTTAAGTTTCCAACTCAGAATTTTAACACCTTAATCTTTACACTACTATAACAAACCTTAAATGAAAATATTGTTTCGAATTATTTTCGTTAAAACAAAAACAAAGTTTACTCACTGTCCCTTCCTTACACAGGGGGGTTGCTCTCCCAGGAGCGACCCATCATAATAATTAATTATCGAATTAGTGCTGTTTTAAATAGTTTTCGATAAAATTATAATAATTTGAATTATTATTATTAATGATTGCACTAAAATTAGTAGTTTGTAATGCAAGCACTTTTGTACGTTGTAAGAACTAGCGCTTTTTTTTCTGCATATATTAAATGTAAAGTCAATATCAAAAAGAGAATCATAAGAATTTTAATGATCAATTTTATGCAATAGAATTTCAGGAATAAAAAGGAGTTTGTAAGTGTATTTGTGTGCCCTTCATGATATTAAAATATTTGTTAGTAAAAGAAGTAAAGACCTTTATTTTAGAATTAAGAAGTTAAAGTTTACTTTGAGGGGGACGAGTAGGTAGGTGATGGAATGTAGCTGTTTCAAAAAGAGATCCTTTTCCTCTCTTTGTTAGTGTATGGTAACTTGAGAAGTTAACGATGTCCGGTTATGCGTTTCTCACATCCCACCCTGTTGGGGGTCAGAGTTCTTGAGAAACTTCAGACTTTTCCAATATTTTGTTATTTTTTTATGTTTTGAATCGATCTCCCCTATCATCAATTTCAGTTTTAATTTCTTTCCTTATATTGCTGACGATTATTATTATTTAACATTTTCATAAGACCACTATTATGTTCAATTGTTCGTAATAAGTTTTTCATTGAACTGTTTATTTTTTTTCCTAAAAAAATAAATAAGCAAAAATATAACAGAAAAACGCAAAATTCTCATATTTCGCAGATTGCGAAAAGCAATACACCGTAAAAGTCATTTACAGATCAAAATTGTGTTTCTAAAATGTATCTAACAAAAATCTTTCAACCATTTGTGGGAAATTAGAAAAGTAAATGAAAAATAAATATATAAATGAACTCTAATTTTTAAAAAAAATATTTTTTGATTTAATATCAAGGTCTTATTTGATTAGTAATATAACTTGTTAAAAATGGAGAGGGTCTCGCTTTTTATGCTTTATAAGTACAACAAAGCATCATAATTCTTTGCACTTTTTTGGATTTTTAAACTCCTTGTATCTGAACAGTCCAGAGCTTGTAAATGATTCAAATAAATCAAATTCATTCTCATTCATGTGTTTTAAAATTAACATTATTCAAATTAAAATTAACATTAAAATATTATAAAGCGAGAAATCAGTTACAACCTGTCATAATTCTAACAATTGATATAATAAATCGGTAACTTACTTAATTAACTATATTTCGTGGTTCGTGCAATAATGAAGAAAGCTAAAATATAAAAAGAAAACTGTAAAAGAAAAATTAACGGTAACTAAATTGTTAAATCTTCTTATTTCGCATCTTCATAAATTATTAAAATTCAATTCTTCTCTCATCTGGACACAAATGCATTTAAAATTAGATCTTTTGAAATTCATGCATTTAAATTTTTTACTGTCTTAATATTTATGAGTTAACTCAGAAACTTCTAACCGTATTTCATTTCTTAAATTAGCAAAAAAGTTCAGAAGGAAAAAATAATTAATGTACTCTGTTTTCATTTAATTTTGAACCAATACAGAAAAATTTATGAACGGGCAATGTTTAGGGAGGAAAACTCCTTAATTCTTTGAGTAGAGAAATAATAATACGTTACAATACCATGCGTTTCTTTCTAAATTAAAAATTCGTTAGGGCGTAGCCAACGGAGTTAAATTATTGCCGTATGCGCCATTGATAACTTCAATCTACGTTTTATTGTCTGTATTTTATTTGTAGAGCAAAAACTGCAAGATTTAGAAAAATCAAATTACAATGGACTGTAGAGAAGTGTACAGGGATTACGATGGAATGAAGAAAATGTATGATCGATAATTTGTTTGAGAATTATTAACTCCTACACTCAGTGATAAAAAATATCGTATGAGCCGCTCTGCTGGACACAAAAATTCCTCTACAGAAATGAAATTTTGTTTTTCTGAGCAAAAACAACAAGATTTTAAAATTTGAAATTACTATGGTTTATAGAAAGAAATACAGAGAAAATTTAACATTCGATAATAAGTATTATTAACTCTTATACTTGTAAAAAAAATACTATATATGGATGATCTGTAAGATGAGAAAATGTATGATCAAAACTACCAAAATATTGCTAAGTTTACCATAATTCTAGCTCTATGGAAACACCAAAAAACTCGATAATTTTTACCAAAGTGTTTGGGTAATGTTTTAGGTTGACAATAAGATGAAATTTTATAATGTTTGTTAAATTTTGGTAAAATATGGTAAATAATCATGTTAGCTAAGAGCATTTTCTTCTTATAAGCCTTTATTCAATAAAATTAACTGTTCTGTTTTGTATTTTCTACTAAATGTGTGGTAATAAGAACTATATTTGTGAAAACCAGAATTTCTGTTAAACCCTTACAATTTGAATAGAAAATTTATCAAATAAATGGTTTAAATGCAGGATATATTTTAATTTTATTACCCAAGTTATTTTTTTTTTTTTTTTAAACCAGAAATGTCAATACAGTTCCGTAATTTTACCGAATTGTTTTCTTCGTATTTTCCACTTAAATGTAATTATGCAGTTAAAATTCGATGAGCTAAAAAATCTTTTTTATATGTAAACCTAAAACGAATTTTCTTTCGAATTCCAATTTATTTGAAAGTCATTTCTAATTTAAGTGTTCATTCGTGATTTTTTTCAGGTATATTTTAAATATTGACTGTTTATTCATTTTTGCAGAAAATTTATTTTTTCGTCAGGAGATCTTTGTCTTTTTTTTAATTTTGTAAGCTCGGACTGAATTGTGAATTAAGAGTAGCGAAAGAGAGAGAGAGGGATTTGCATGTTGCAGGATATAAATCTTAACAGTTAAATTGACTTTTTTAAAAATAAATAAACCTAACAATAAAAAGTATTCTCAGTTTAAACTGTTAAAATTCTCGTCAACAAATAAAATAATTTCTCAGCAATTTTTCTTGTTTTATTATTGTAATACACAATCTGTATTCCTTAGGTCAAATCTTCTTTAAAGTGCAGATGATAATTTTCAAGTTGAGGTAGTCCTCGAAGTCGTTACGATTAGCATTTTAACAAAACATTCTTACATAACGCTACTTCACTTGTACATTTTAAAAGCAAAATATTCAGCGTTTCAGTTTAAAATATTGGTTTTTAAGGGAAGAAAATAAAACAAGGATTTAAGGGAAACAATTACGCGGATAGGTGATCGGAAACGGGGGGAGTCAGAGACTCCCTGTTTTTCTTTTTTTAATTTTCGCATGGAACAATTCCTTAACAGAAAGAGTTAATAATATTTATTAATAATACATATTAATCTTATAGAGAAACAGGATTTTATTTTTCTGCACAGGAAGTCAAAACATTCATGTAAGCATTATTTCCAAGTGTAGAAGTATAAAAGTTTTTCTGGAAAAAAAAGCATACAAATAAGTTTTGACATAATGCAATTATTTAATTTCGAGAGTTCATTTATCGTTGGTTATTAACTAAATGTTTTTGTTATTTAATTTATTTTTCCTTTATATCACCAGAAATTGTTTTTAATAATTTAAAAATAAATATTGATCTTAATTTGAGGACATCTTACTGTCTGAAATCACAGGACACGTATTTTTAAAAAGAATCATTTAAGTGACCTTGTTTCCAATCCTTCAAGTTAAGGGAAAAAGAGAGGGGAAAGCGAACGCTAAGCACTTTAAACCCCCTTCCCCGATTCTAAGAAATAATCTCTTCAACCAGGTGGTCCACTTACCCTAGACGCCAAAAGATTCAATGGTCGCCAAAAAATTTGGAAAAAAAAGGGGATAAATAATGGAAATGGTCAACTTCAAAAGAGGTCTCCTTTCTGTTTTATTGCAGGAATGCGATACTCAACAGCCTAAGAAGGACAAGTAAGTAAACTTTTATTCTTTAGCTCATGTTATATTTCCAGTACACTATTATTTATTAATTTTTCCCAAATAATTTGTTTTTATTTTCTTTATTTAGTTTTTAGTAATTATATTTTTTAATCGTTATATTCCCCCGTTTCCGATCACCTATCCGCGTAATTGTTTCCCTTAAATCCTTGTTTTATTTTCTTCCCTTAAAAACCAATATAGTGTAAGTTACCATTTTAGTTTTAAAATGAATTATAAGTTCCATTAATCCTAACAATAGAAAAATGATTTTCTATAGCTATTTAAATCAAATGCTTCTTTATTTTTTTAAAAAGTTTTTAATTTAATAATTATTTAAATTAATTTACTTACTTAGTTTAATTACCTTATTTAATTTATTAAAAAAATCGGTAGTCATTTTTTGCCAGGACCATGTATTGACAGCGCGTTTCACCTTTTGTTTCAAATAAAACTTCTGATCAGACCTAAAGGGTTTTCTTCAAATATGTTTCCGACCACTAAAAAAAAAAAAAAAAAAAAAAAAGAAATGGTATTAACATTTTCTAATTTTTTATTAGTTTATCGTATAATTTAAATTTAATAATTTTTTGATAAGAGTTTTTTAAATTAGAAACGTTTAACAATCTAAAACTCGTCTCACACTTGCTTTCAGCTCTTAATTTTTCAGAATAAATTAACTGGGAAAACTCTTTCTAAGTTTGCTTTTGTTGCTTTGTAATTGCTTTTTATTAATGTTATTTATTTAATTTTTTTTTTGCACGGATGGAAATACTGTAAGAAAAATCTTTTGGAAGAAAAAATCTTTTGGAAGAAAGGTCAAGATAAAAGGTAAGAACATCTCAAATCTTTATATTAAGGGTAAAATTTAGGATTAAATTTTTAATAATATTAGGAAATAACTTTACTGTTATTGAAGTATGTTTTTTAAAACATTTTTAAATTTTTTAAATAAATAACGCATAATTTAATCTGCAAAAGCATTTTCTTAAAATGTCTTTTAAAATTTTTTTCATATTTTTGAAAAACTTTATATTTATAACGAACGTTACATTTATAATGAATGGTAAAAAAAATTGTTTTGGCCCATATCTTTGTGTACAAAAGGGACAGGAAATTTGATTTTAAGTAAACAGAAATGCTGGAACTGTCAGGAACGATGTAATTTTCGGCCAAAACATGAAAAAAATCTTGCAATAAACGTGAAATATAATTCACTCTAAAATTCACGTTAACACTATGTAGCCAATGAGGTTAAAAGTAATTAAGATAAACATATACTTTATTATCCCATAAAAGAAATCTACTGCAACATATTTGCATTTTTTAAAATTATTTAAAATAAGAATATTTTTTGTAGAAATAAATTCAAAGTTCTTTTTAAGTATAGAAATATTTGCAGCATAATATTTTTTCTTTCTTCATAGAATTAAGTTTTCTGTTTCTAGCTCTTTTTCCAGTTCTTGTGCAAATTTTACTATTTATCTTTTTCTTAATTCATTCTCTATCTTAAGATTTATAGGGTTGTTTATTTTAAATCTCTTCCTGTTGAATTTTCACCTATTGAAATTTTATTTTTAAAAAAGCATTATGCTTGACATATTTTCCGTAAAAAAAAAGTGATTTTAATTGACTGTTGAATATATATATATTTCTGATGATTACTATGTAGTGCAAAAAATTAATCTAAATATTTTTTGAAATTATAGTGGAAGAGGCAAGGAATTTTATTTCTAAAATTAAGGGTAACCCGGACAAAAGTAATATATTGGACTATTTTAGTATCTATAATTTGAATAGACTTCTATGTCTGTTATGCCGGATTTTTTTTCCTTTCATATCTTATTCCTTTTCTAAATTTGAATTAGAGAACAAAATTTAAAAAAGAAAATTTTTCACTTTAATACTACGTCATGTTATAAAAGAACTATAAATTACTATTTTCTTAATGATTGTCATTTATAATATTTGATTGATTTGATAATGTAATTTTATTATAAATATTAGGCAGAATTTATCTAAACACACATTTTACCCCATTTTTGAAAAAGATGCATAATAAGTTAGGACTTTAAATTCGATTTTTTATTTTAGATATAAACTTGTCCTCTAAATTTACCCTTTCAATTCTGAACTATATTTTATAGCATTTGCCTAGTGTAATTATTTTAAAGGCAAGATCATCAGTAGTTAATACTAGTTTACGATAAGCATTGAGCATATTAAAAATAGATGGTAAATATTAAACTTATTGTCAGATATATTGTATTGTAAATAGTTAGAAGCAGTTTTTTTTTTCCTCAATTCATTGTTCTTACTTTGTTGATTTTTTGCTGTTTTTTCTATGGTTATATTCTTATTGTTTTCTTTTTCTTTCATGAAAAGTCTGGAGAGACTGAAAATGGCAGTCAACAGAAAAGAAGGTAAGAACATGTTAAAACTACATTTTAACTTAGTGGCATCCATTTTATATTCTATAATTTGTGGTATTCTTTGTATTATTGAAATACTTTATGATTATTAGTAAATAATTGTTTATAATTTTAAAGAAAATATTTTTTTGAATCCTTAACATTTTTTAATCAAAATACTTATTTCTGATTAGCAAAAGTACTTTCCTAAAAAATTTTCAAGTTTATTTTTGACTTTTGTAAATGTTGACCACATACTAGACTAACAAACATACCATACACATGCTAGACTAAAATTGAAAATTTTAAATATACTAGAATTTTTTTTGAGGTGGGAAACATTTTTTTCGTCAAATGATTTAATTTTATCATAACTTATCTAATTTTACCTAATTCTAAAAAAAATAATCTAAATTTCGCATTTCAATTTTGAACTATATTCTATAGTATTTGCCAATGGTAATTATTTTATAAGAAATATCTTCAGTAGTTAGTAATAATTTCCGATAAGCATTGTGCATGTACAAGATAGCTGGTAAACATAAACTTATTGTCTAGAAATGAGTTCTAAGCAGTTTTTTTTTTTTAATTTAATGTTTTTATTTTGTTGATTTATAACAGTTTTTTCCACGCTCATATTCTAATTATTTTTCTTTCTTTCATGAAAAGTCCAGAAATTCTGAGAATGTGAATGAAATAGAATGGTTGAGTACTAGAATTAGAATGAACGAGAATCAACAGAAAAGGTAAGAACATGATAAAACTACATTTTAACTCAGTAGCACCGATTTTATATTCTATAATTTGTGGAATCTATTTTACAAGTTCATAGCAAAATTAGAAAATCTACTTTATATTCTATATGTAGAACTGCAATTTTAATAATTTCTTCGACTGTAATTTGTATTAAAATATTTTCAGATTATCAATAAATAATTTTTTATGATTTTAAAGGAAAAATTTTATAAGGAAATATTTTTTTTTTAAATCGAAATTTTTTAATCAAAATACCTGTTCTTGATTTTCAAAAGTACTTTCCTAAACTCTTAGCTTTTTAGCCGCCTAAATTTATTACTTTTTTAAAAAAGTTTCAGCTCGTTTTTTTAAAAATTATGCCTATACTAGAATTACTTGTATTTGTTGAGAGAAATTTCTTTTTTAGTCAAATGATTTGATTTTATCATAGCTTACATGTCATCTTAAAGTAAATTTCTTTTCATAATTTTTAAATATTAAAAATTTAAAAGTAAAAATTTATTATAAAATAAATCTTAAAATTATTGCATAGCTGTTATTAAGTGCTATGTACTGTTATGATGTTTAATATATATATATATATATATTTCACTGGTTTTAAACTTTTTTTTTCAACTGGTTCTCTTCAAATTAAAATTTTTTATGTATAAAAAAAATTTAAATATTTTAAAAAACCGTTTAGTTTAAACCAACCTATCTTGATGGCATAAAATTTATATTCTTTAGTTAGTTTGTAAATTCATTACAAATTCAGAAAATCATTCCTCTTTATCGCATATCTTAATAACTTCTTCTATAATAATTGGTATATCATTTTTAAGTAATTAATACTTAATGGAGTATAATTTTGAACGATCATATATTCTTTTAATTGTTAGAAATTTTAATCAAATAACATATTTTCAGATTTTAAACGTACTATTTTAAAAAATTTTACATTATTATTTTTTGCATTTTTAAAAACCTTTAGTTTATTTATTTCCTTGAGGTTAAAATTTCTTTTAATTAAATAATTTAATTTTATATAAACTTAAAGTATTTTCACATATTAATTTAAAGTAAAAAATTCGTTCATAGTTCTTAATCGTAAAAAAGTTAAATTTTGTTTAAATATTAACATTACATCACATATTAATAGCTACAAACTATTTTGGTGAGAATGTATTCTTTCTAAATTAAAAAACATTAAAGCTTTGCTATCAAATTCTTTATTTAAAATGCATTTTTATGTTCAATTATTAAATAGATTGATCAGTAGTTACAAAATGCAATATATAAGCATTGTTAAGCGATATGTACCGCTTCAATTAGTCTTCTAACTTATGGAAGCATTTTAAAAGTTAACAGTTTATAACAGATGAGTTTAAAGTAATGAAGTTTGGTCACCACTTTTAACTTTTTTAAAGTCAATCATTGTTCTCTCTATATATAAACTAATTAATTGTTTCATAATACTGTAAAGAGAAGTTTTATCCAGGTTGTTTCGTTAATTCATAGGATATTATTCATAGTTCTTTTAATATTTGATGCTGCAATTTTTTTCCATCCAAATGAATCCGCTATTTTACACATTTTTTTTTAATTACGAGCTGGAATATTCATTTTGTGCTATTATTACCTTTTGTTACAATCAGCTTAAATTTATTTTTGTGACAATCAATGCTCGCTTGTAAGTAATAAAAAAAAACAGGTGGTTTGAGCAACTTTATTAAATTCTATAGCGTACTATATTTATAAGAGAAAAACAAAATTTTTGAAAATTATTGAACAGAATTTTTCTTCGAATATTTCCCTGGGATCAATAAAAGTATTTTGAATAGTTAGAATTAATTGATATTATAACTTAACCCAGAATTAAAATTCGTCAAAAATTAATTAGATATTTTGTTTCTGTACGTATTATTTAATAAATCTGTTGTAAAATAAATTGGTTACTTTTTTGCAGGAAAACTAGATTCATTGTGAAGGAGAATGCTTATAAAGAAGTTATTGTACAGTTATGTACTTGTTTGTATTTTGATTTGTTATATTGAAATAAAATAATATTCTTTTCTTAAGGTCATGTTTTATTTTAAATTTTATGCATTTTATTTTTATTAAAATTCCAGCTTTATTTATTTAAAATCACAGAAACTGATGTGTTATTTACAGGTGCCCAGTATATATATATTTTTAAAAATATTTATAATGTGTCTTATTTATCTAATATTGAATATGAATAATATTGAAAGAAAGTTATCCAATATTAAATATGAATAATATTGAAAACAAAAATAATGACTGGGTTGTGGCTTTGTTTCTATCAAAAAAAGCTAATTGTAGGTTTAATATATATAATTATTTTCAATTTTTTTTATAACTTAAATAACTTATACATTAATATATATAATTATTTTAATTTTTTTTCATAACTTAAATAACTTATACATTAAGTCGCAATATGTTTTTATCTTAGAATAAAATTTTTATTTAATTTTATTTAAAATCACAGAAACTGATGTGTTATTTACAGGTGCCCAGTATATATATATTTTTAAAAATATTTATAATGTGTCTTATTTATCTAATATTGAATATGAATAATATTGAAAGAAAGTTATCCAATATTAAATATGAATAATATTGAAAACAAAAATAATGACTGGGTTGTGGCTTTGTTTCTATCAAAAAAAGCTAATTGTAGGTTTAATATATATAATTATTTTCAATTTTTTTTATAACTTAAATAACTTATACATTAATATATATAATTATTTTAATTTTTTTTCATAACTTAAATAACTTATACATTAAGTCGCAATATGTTTTTATCTTAGAATAAAATTTTTATTTAATTTTACCTCATAATGTGTAAAAAAATGTGAACACTCAATTAAACACACAATGTTTTTATATGATTCTACTTTTAACTTATTGCATTTAAAATTGATTAAAATGAAATAAAAAAGAAATCTATTATATTATGTAAGAAGATTCATTGGATGATAATTTACCATAAATTAAGCAATTTTTTCCAACATTTTGCTTTTTATATTAGCATAAGTTTTTTGCATGTAATGGCAGTTATTGCTTTATTACAATATAAAAAGTTAAAATGCAATAAATTACTATAGCTGATATCAGCAGAGTAAGAGAAAACAATTTATGTTCCTTAAATAAGAATTGTTATCAACAACATGCAGTAAAAAGTCTTTGAAATTTAAGGAGAACTCTAATAAATAAGTAAGTGACAAAAAAAAAAAAAAAAATTGCCGATACACCTAACATAAAGGTGTGATACCGGCAAGGATGGCATTAAAGTTTTCTATTGAACCAAGTGTGAGGTGAGTTAAGGGTGGTATATCAGCAAATAAGGCAAAGAAGTTCGCCTAAACATCTGATATAAAGGTGTGATACCGGCAAGGACGGCATTAAAACTTTCTATTAAACTGAGTTTGAGGTGAGTTAAGGGTGGTGCGCCGGCAAATAAGGCAAAGAAGTTCGCCTAAGCACCTGAAATAAAGGTGCGATACGGGCGAAAACGGCATAGACGTTTTCTAATCAGCCAACAGTTAAGGTGCCTTAACGGCAAGTGAGGCAACGACGTGTGCCAGTGAACATATTCAGCTTTTGATAAAAAGGCAAAAAAGACATCATAAAGGTACAATAAAAGCCTTTACGGCAATTTTCTCTTTATTCTGTGAAAAAAATTTTTTTTCAGGTATTTAACAGGCAAAAATGGCAAAGTAATCCAGAGGCAACAAACTAGTTCCGGTCCTTTAACGATTGCCGTCGCTTTGCCTGAAATGCCATGCACTGGCCCTCATTCTGGCCCAGATTTCACTTTATTAACGGAACCGATACGGCAATGAAAAGCCCGCCGTAATGGCACTTTAGGTGAGCCGACATTGTCCCTTCACTAGCCCTAAAGTCGTGTGCTTGTTGGGTAAGTAGTCACAGCAGCTATCTATTTTAGAATATGTTTATAATAAAGATTATGACAGTTTTTTTCTCAAAATATATTGTGAATTAATTGCCGCTTCTAATTCTTATTGATATTTTAATCCAAATTGTGGATATATGTTCTTAAAAGTATATTTGATTTTAAGTGTTTAATAACTTGACACTTTTGTAACTTTTTAACTTGATGTATGTGTCGATGAGGTAATATTTAATATCTGGACTGCTGTAGCCTCTTCTACATTAACTATTTTTTTTCTTTATATTTCAAGAATCATAATTTGAAACAGTGAGACCAGGCAGGTACTGTGTACTGTTTGAATGAGGACATAGTTGATTTTTAAAAAAATAAACTTAATTTAGTATTTGTTTAATTTTAAAGACAGTAACAATCTATAACTTGTGATAAAAATGTGAAAATGTTTTGTAAAAGTTCTATTGATTAATAAGTAAGTCACATACTGGTTTCTTAATATTAAACGAGATTTCTTATGAAGTGGTTCTGATAATCTTTGTCAAAACAATGAAATAATATTTTTTTTTTATAATCATCAAAAAATGTTATATATTTTTTTGAAAAGTAGTTGTTAAGAGTTTAAAGCTTTTTCTTCTTAAACTTGATCTTGCAATTGTGGCTGAATTGATTATATTATTTTTTACAATGCCATTTTAAAATGAATGTTTTTTTTTTCTTTCTAGAAAGAAGCAGAAAAAATATGAAGCCTGTGTTAAAAATTGCTGTGATATTCTGTACTGTTTATTTAAAGCAACTATATCAAATTTTAAAGAGGTAATAAAAGTACATTAATCAGTCAGACATGAAAAATATGTTTTCAGAGCTCTTAATAATTAATAAAGGGAATAAAACTTCTAATTTTTTTCTATTCATTTTGATTTTCAAAAAAAATTTTCTACTTCATTATAATTAATTTCAATTGTGATTTACATACATAATACTTTTCCAGGTTACTACAACTAAATTGTATAAATGTTGTTCATGTTATTGTGATTAATTCACTCTGATACTAAGAAAATAAAATAATTTCTGAATGTCTATATTGTATTCTCAGTACTTAATGGTACAGTTTCTTTGAAGCTTATGGTTTTAAAAGGTTTTTATATTTAGCTAGCAGAAGATTCTTGATTCCCTGATTCTAGTTGTGATTTAAACAACATCTTAAAAAGAATTTATATAAAATTTTTGTATATATTTTATTAAAAGAGATATTTTTTTTGAATACTGGAAATAATTTAGTGCATGGTACATTTATCACATAACTTTTTATTTTAAGGATTTTTTTCTTGGTAACTAAAAATTTATTTTTTCATGTTATTTATTTATTTTTTTGTTTTATAAAGCAGATGCTAAGTTTTTAGATCTATTTAATTTTCATTTAAAAATTGAAGCGATTTTTCATTTTATTATTAGTAGATGGTTACTTTATTATTAATAGTTGCTTTTACTATCAGTATAGATGAAAAATTATTGTGATTACAACGTACATAATTTCTTTGATGCATATTTACATGAACTTTTTACATTCCGTGGGTGGGGCAGTTGTCATTTTCGGGATAATTATAGATTCCATGAACCTAAAGCATCCTATTCTGTGTCAGAATTAGTAAGACTGCTTTTATTTCAAACAAAATATATATGTTCTTTTGTGCCATTCAACCAAATATAATTCCATTTTTTGGCAAAAAAATTCTCTTTATTTTTGTTTAATGGGATACCTGCCAGTGATGTAGTGTGTGTACCTCAATCCTAATTAGTTGTTGAAACGTGGCATTTGTTTACGTTGTCGACTGTTCTTTCCATTCAATATTGAGTGAGCCAAGCCTGTCAAGTATCAATTTTATGTGGCACATTTTAATTCATTCACTAATATTTCTTTCTTAACACAAAGATAGGCTTGAAGCCACGTAGAACATAAACAAACTCACTTGCATCAAAGTTGCCAGGTACACAAACCGAAAATATATCACGGTTACAAAAATACATAAACAAATAATAAATCTAAGTTAGTTTAAATATGTTTGTAGTAGGGAAAGTATTATATTTCAATAAATTTGATGTGCAATGCGACGCTGTATTTAATTAAATTCAGGTTAATTAACATTCAAACTTATGTGGAGTAATTTATTTCAGCTTTAACACACCATTTTGTTTATAAACGATCAGCTGGAGCTGATGTCACAGGTCACATGTGTTGGTATCTGTGATAGTCTTCTTTTTGAAGTGCAGGTACCCAATTACAGATATTTGTAAATTATTTAAGTAAAATAACTTTAATTTTATATATATTTTGACTGGTCTTTTCTGTTACTTTATTTTTCAGAAATTGTATTTGTTAATTTTTGTATTACATTTCAATGAGTACAAAATTTTAATATGTAAATATATTTAACAGACCATTGGTGAGTTCCTACCTTTTATTGTAAATTGTTTGACTGCCTTTGTGAATGAAGGTGAAAGTGGAAAAAAAGTAAGTGCAATATTACAGATATTATAAATTTTACTACTTATTCTATTCTCTTTAGATAACAAAACCTTTCATTTTACAAATATTAGCTTCTGTCATCCTAGATACTTAATAGTTGTAACATAACTATTTTGTTTCCTCTATGGTTTTGGAGAAATAGTTAGTTTTTTGTTACAGTAAAACTAAATGATTCAGAATGTAGAATACTGCAATAATACAATGCAAAATTTTAAATTTTAAGCTATAGCAAAACAACTAATTTGTGCCAGCTTTAATGAAACTTTGGCTACCACTTTTTAATTTTCTACCTTGCAATATTTGTGTGAGCTAAAGTTACTTTTTTTAATCAATCCACTTTACAATATCTTTTTTTTTTATCAGGTGCTATCTTTGTTGTCATTTCTTGTTATTGAAAATTCTGACAATTTTTATGATTACATCCCATTTTTGGACCCTTTTCCAAATAATCCTGTATTTGAAAATCTTACATGCAAGTATAAGGATATCAAGTATAAAAATGGAAGTCTCTCTTTAGAAAAGGTAATTTGTGACTATTTTCTTCTACATACAGTTTTAAAAAGTACAGAATTTAAAATTGTTTAATACCAAATTGTCAAAAAAAAATTTTCTGTCATGCATTTTCAGAAATTTTTTCTGACGTAAAATAATCTATATATTATATATATATTTTCCCTTTGAAGCGAAAATTCCTGTTTCTTTTTTTAATGTTACTTTCTATCGATACGGTTATTTTATGTCATTATAAAAATTTTTGCCTTCATTGCTAACTTTACTCCTTGAAATCTGGTTAAAAATAAAAGATGTAACTTTTAATTTTTGTATTGTCTTTCTTATTTAAATGAAAAGGTCATAATTTAAAATATTATGCAAGACAAGAAGATTAAAAATTATATTTTTAATTCTTAGAATTTACATATTAAGAATTTTTAAATAAAATAAGTTTTTGATTTGTTGCCTGAACATAATTTTTGCAACAAGTCAATTTTTTTAATGAAATAAACATTTAAAAAAATGATTTTAGGTAAGAATCTAAGTTTTAATCCGTCTCTGTGTACAAAAATAATAGCTGAGCTTAAAGGCAATTGTTCGAGAGTAGAAGTAACCAACCACTTTAATATTTTACTCCGTTGCTGTTAGTGCATGTACAAACAACACAATCTAGTCATCCATTTTTTTCATGCATATCAAAGTTAGAAATATAATTTGTGTCAATCAGTACAATTTTCTAATTTGATTCAATGAAACTGATCTTTCTTTGCTTCTTCTTATAATTTTTAAAAAGATTTTGCCAAAGGTTAACTTTTATCAGTATTAATGCTCATAGATTTAATTTGTTAATGTTAAAAAATGAAATTTTTTTGCTCATCCACTATACAGGAAATTATAATTTTTCTGAAATCGTGTCAAATGATGGGAAAGGGCACTGTTGAAGGTCTTCAGCATTTAAATGAACAGTTGAAACTGCAGCAGACTGGACTGTTGAGAATGTTAAATTCTCTGAAAGGTAAAATTTAATCATGTTTTTTTCTCAATCTGCTGTTTAATCTTATTTTTTATAATGTGCGTGTTTTGTAATATTGAGCCAATGGAGTGTTGGCCGAATTTCTCAAACTTTCCAATTTTAAATATTTGCATGACTGGATATTTTAAGCACAATTTAGTTTTCAGTTTCCACATGATTTCATGACTCGAAGAATTGGCAGGAATTTTGTTTTTTGATTTGTAAAATGATACTGTAAAAAAAATCTAATTTAAACATTTATTGACTGCATATTTTTAGTACAATTTGGTTGTTAGTTTCCATATGATTTCATGATTCTTTATTTGGCAAGAATTTTGTTTTTTTGATTTGTAAAATTATTCTGTAAAAAATCTAAGCTAAATAAACTAAAAAAAGTTCACAATAAAATTTTACGAAAAAATAATCTTCAGCTCATAATTTCAGAAAGTTATTTCCACTTTAACAGTCAAATTGATGTACCTAAGTTTGTTCTGCTCTCTGGCATTTTAACTAGGTAAAGCTTTTCAGCTCTTAACATATTCAAACAGTTTGAACTTTTCTTCTCTGTTTTCTCAGAATTTTCCTTTTTAGAGAAAAGTTTGATTATAGTTCTTTTTTCACTGTGGGTAAACTAAATAATTTTTTCAGGTTTTATTATTATGATTAAAACTTTTTGCGAAGAGAAGAGTACTGAATTTTTAAAATAAACTTGAATAAATTCTTGAACTTTGCCCCTATGAAACTCTTAGTTTTCTGTAAAGGTGTCCCTAAAAACTTTTTATATAATAAACTGTGTATTATTCACTTTTATAATTTTCACTTATATTTTTGTAATCTTTCAAATTTTACAGAAAAGATTTTATTCTCTGAAAATGTGAAAGTTTGTATTCTACATCAGTTAGTTTGCCAACTGACGTCTCTTTGTGCATCTGATGACGCATCACAAAAGGTAATTGTCATCAACTTTTATTTCCCTACATTGCTTTTAAGTTAAATTTTATTGAGGTTATTTAATTTAGTAATTTAAAAAATTTACTTTTATAATTTTATTATTAAATGGTCTTAATGTCAAATGTTTTTTTTTTTTTTTTTGCCTTATTATGTCATTTGGCTAATAATAGAAAATTTTTCATAAAAAATTTATTATGACATCTTTCCTACTAAATCTAGTGAGTTATCCTTTTTCTTAGCAAAAATTATGTTTGATAATCAAAGATTTTGTAAGCCAAAGCATTTGATATCTAAAATTTGGATAATGATGAGGTCAATTAAAATTTGTTTTTAAATTTTGATTCTCCTCTGTTTATCTGAACTTGGGTTTATAGCATAAACTATTATTTTACCTTTTTTTTTCCAATTTTAAACAAAGTATTAAAAGTATGGAATTTATTTATTTTTAAGAATTGCTTAACTAGGTTCTATTTTTTGGACTTATATTTGAATTTTTTAGGTTCAAAAGGCAGCTAGTAATTGTCTTGGGGCTATAGGACCTGTAGCATTTTCATCTGTGGTTTTGCAACCATCTTCAAATGTGAATAGTAATGGGTTAAATACTATTCAGCAGAGCTATCTATCTGTCATTAATATTCTTATTGAATATTTGTTCCATAAAAGGTAGTTTTCTGGGTTTTTCTTTTCATGCTTGTATAATTAATGTCTGAAATTTATTAAGTTTAATTAAGTTATTTTTATCATAATTCCAATTATTATTCTCTTTATGATATTTTTTATTAAATAATTTAGGGAACTAATAATTTAAGGGGCAAGCTAAGTTTAAATTTTTATACTTATTTAAATGCATTTTTGACTGTGGATAATATAGCTGTATTTGAGTGCTAGAACCTAGCAGAAATGTAAAATCAGTCTTCTCTTGTGTGGGAAAAACTACACAAATATTTACATAAAACTGTTATCTTTTTGAATTTTATTTGGTTCTTGCAATCAATTTGTAAAACTAGTCTTGTCTTGTTACAAAACATTTAATTTTATTACTTGCTAAAGGTGGATTTGTATCAGTGTTTTTCATATTTTGTACTTGGAATTTCAAATCAGTTCTATTTGGGGCTGGCTTGATTTCTAAGCCAGTTCCTTTTTGATCAATTTTATGCAAATTTTTACAATATTCTATTTAAATTTTTGTGGCAGCTAGATAAATTATCGGAAAATAAGGCAGTTAAATTTTTTTTATTTAGTATTACATTTATTTCATTATTTAATTAGAATTATATGAATTTGTGTTATTATATCCTGTTTGTATCTGAGCACTTAATATATTTTTGTTATTTAATTAAAGGAAAAAATTTTTGTAAACAAAATATTTGAAGTTTTGAATGTAATTTAATATAATCGCTGTTTTATTTTCAGACCAAAATTTAATCGAATAAAATTGTTTTTAATTTTTATTGTAGAATTGATGTTAAGAAAACAGCATCTGAAGTACTTAAGAATCTATTGGGAACGAAAAATGGCTATTCATTTTTTGTAGAGTATAAAAAACACCACTCCACCAATAACATTCTAAATTATGCATCTCCATTTGTATATTCGCAGAATGTGAGCATATTTTATAATCCATTTTATTGTTATATTGAAATTTCTATTTCAATTAAGTTCTGCAATACTTATTGCAAATTTTCTTTTTTGTTATGTTCTGTATAATATTTATCTCAAATCTCATTCTGTCTATAATCTTAATATATTTCATACTCAGTCTTCATTATTTTATAAGAATTTATAAAGTTCGTATCTTTATTGAAACTGGGAATAAAGAACAAGATGGTAGAGTGAAATCCTGGTACAGAAAAACCACTTTACTTTCTTAGGTTTTTTTTTGGATTATCCACGATTTTTTTTATCCTTTGTCACTCAATTCTATGAATAATTGAGGCTGTATTGTACAGTGAACCTCTCGGGAGTGACCACTCTCTGTTCTGCAGTAAAATGGTAGCCAATGGAGAAGTTCGTTCTTTGGGGTTACTTCCATTGACTTCAAAGGGTTATCGAAGGTACATAATTTTCCACAAATGATTTTCACTTAAGTCAGCCTTGTTTTTTTCGTGCGGAAATGCCACTTATGTTGGCGTCATGAAAACTAGATTCCTGAATAAATTAAGCTTTAAAAAAAAAAATCCCTATTGATATAATTATGTGTAAAAACAAATTTACCTATAATGAAAGAGGGAACTATTTTAAATAAACAATTATGTTCTTTGTTTAAGTTTGCATTTAATTTTATATCATAAAAATTAGTTAGCTTTAAAGCTGTTTGTTTGAAATGTTTAATTTTTTCTAATTTAACTTTCAACTCTCAAAATATATCATCGTTTATAGTGCACTCTGACTGCAACAGGAAGTTATAGATCTTTTTCAGAGATCGTCAAATAGAGCTCTCTAAATAAGAGCATCATGCAAATATTTTGATTATATTTTTATCTACTTATTTGTTTTGTTTACATTTATGCTTTGATATTTCCTGTTTCCATAATTAAAATTTTTCTTATTTGGTGTGAAAGGATTTCCTGGTCTCTGGGAGAGGTTTAGCTGGTCTCTCCTGCAGCACTGAGTCCATGGAAAAAATCCGTTTTTCCCAAAAGTGTTTGTAAACAGAGGAGGTTGTTCATAGAGGTGGTCTTTTCTTTAGGTTTCACTGTATGTTAAAAAAGTTTTTTGAGCAATGTCAACTTATTAAAACCTAAATTTAACATTCTAATATATTATTTTTTAATATCACATTATAGAATAGATTTATAAGCATAAATAAATTTTGATGCTTACACCTGTCAAGTACTCTAACTGCATTAATATTAATGTGCAGTTATTTTCTTTTTGTTAGGGAAAAAAGGCCATAAAATCTCAATTTGAAATTTATGAATTTTAATTATTTTGTAGATTCTCATAAAGTATAAAATTTTGAATAAATAAACTTTTTTTTCATAGCAAAATTCCAAATTGTATATAGTGATTTTATAAATTAGTACTGTTTGGTGTTTCATACAAAAAATTCTTTGTAAAACTATAAAAAAAATTGAAATTTCTTTTTTGCAATTTCAGTCAATAAAAAGTTTGTTGTTTGATTAAACATTTATAATTGCTGTTTCTTTTTACTCGAAGTTTTACTTTTCATATTTTAAATAAATGTAGGATGCATTTTTTGCTAATTTTTAGGCAGCACTAAAGTAATTGGAAATTTTTAATCTATCGTATACCAACTTTGAAACTTGCCTTATTTTTGAATTAAAATAACTTTTTGTTTTTAAAATACAACTAGAATATTGATCATTAAGAAATTTTTAACTCAGAAAACAACATTGATTCGGATTCAATCAGAGCTCATATTAAAAATGAGTGAAATACGTACAGTTGTATAAATTATTCATTGATAAAGGTAATTTATGACAATATGTGATCTATAGAATGTGTGTTCTTTATTTTTTTAAAAAGTTGTTTTTATAATAAATTTAAGAAAAATATTAATTTTCAATTATAATTGCCAATAAATGTTGTTAGGCTGCTGTACCCCAGTGGTTAGAAAACCGGACTCTAATCTGGAGTGACCGGAGTTCGATCTTTGCCTCCGTGAAGACCGACTGAATACATGCCATATATGTACCCGTAAATTCTGTGAAATCGAAAGTCCTGCAATCAATCGCTGAGCACTACCATGGGTACAGGGATCTGGAGAAAGTTTCCTTCCCCTTTAGATTTATATCAAAATTGAGTAAATGGCCTCACAAATTGTGACGGAGTGTCCTCAGAGATGTTTCCCAGACTGTTGTCAATACCCCATTGTGCAGCTTTAGTGTGATGTAAATAAACTGCCTACTTACCTATCAAATAAAAGTGTTTTATAATAAAAATTTTATGTATGATAGTAAAGCTTAACTGTAAAATAAGTAATAAAATTTATGTCACCAGTTATAAAAATAAGGAAAATTCAATAAACTAAGTCTGGAAATTCAGGGTAAAGTCTAAGAATTTTTTTCTGAATGTTTGTGGTCACCCTGCATTAATATTACTATTTTAACTGTGTTGTACTTATGATTTATATTTTATTGCTTTTTTTTCTGTTATAGGCAAAAAATTTAAAATCAACTTCTCAGTTTGTTACCAATCTGGAAATAATTAATAATTTGGCTTTATGGATTCCTTTAGAAATGGATCATTCTGAGTGGATTACTACAATAGTTTGTTCTATTTTAGAAAGTGGACTGACTAAAAACAATTTCTATGAATGCCTCGTTCCTATGTGTAGAATCATGGTATGTACATTTTTAAAATATTAGATATCATAAATTTTAGAATTAGTTTTAAGCCAATAAGATTTTGTTTATGTTCATTTTTTCCCTTTTGTATAAAGATTGATTTCATTGAAATAATGTAAATAAATTTTTAAATAGATATTTTTGTCAAATTTAAAATGAAATTGAATGTTTAAGATCTCTAAACCTTTGTACTTTAATTTATCAAAGATTTGTAAATTCTAGCATGAACATTAATTTAAAAAAATTATAAAATATTATTAAAAATAGATAAATTTTACTAGACATTTAAATTGTAATAATAATGTACTGCACACTTAAATTTGTGAAAAAAAATTTGTAAGTCGGAGCTTTAATTGTTATGGCATAAATCAATTGCTACTTATGTCCATTTTTAAAGTGGTGCTTCAAAATATTTTGTTACCTTAGAGAGGAAAAACAAAGCTTAAACTTTAAAAAAATTATTTTAAATTTTTTTTATGAGATTGAGATCTTTTTTTAATGTTATAAAATAAACATTTCTAATCATTTGCTATGATATTAAACCTTACACATTGCTTGAAAGCTTTTATTTTTCTAAAAATAACTGGCAACAAGGAAAGAAGACTTTAGGAAGAAGAATGGCCTAATATGTATTGATACCATTGGCCATTAGAGTCCCTTTCTTAAATTCTGCATGCTGGAACTATAAGATTTTTTTTAAATGAATATTTTATACTCATTTTCATCTTCAAACAGATACTTTAAATTTTTCTTCTGAGCTGCAAATTATTATGGAAATGGCAGTCAAAAATAAGTGTTTCCTGTGGCAAAAAGGTGATCTTATGAGCATTAATACTATTAATGTTTAAAAACCCTTTTTAATTAAATTGCCTAACAGAATTTTTTATTTTTTGAAATCATTATTTTCTACTTGTGTCTATCTTTAAAAGGGTGCCTTAAAGTTTGTTTCTAAATTTATATTTTTCAAGAAATAGTTTTCAAAAATATGTCTTTACTTTGTTAAAAAACAGTGGCCTAAAATGTATTAATACTATAAACACTTAAATGCATATTTATCTATTTTTTTCACATCCTTTACTTTATTGTAATGAATATTTCCTACTCATATCCATCCTTGAAGTGGTAACTTACACTTTGCTTCTAAGGTGTAATTTTTTTTAAAAGTTGCCTGATATTTATTAATATTGTTGACATTTTGGTGCTTTAAAAAAACAAAAAATTATGACAACACATTATTTTTATGAAAGAATAACATATATTTTTTCTTCTTTTGAATAGTTCATCATTTAAACTGTTTCAACTTTAATGCATTAATATGTGTGATAAACATTTTCAGCCCAACTTCTGTGATGAAATTCTTCCACACATAATCTATGCCATAGTCTCACTTGGAGATGAGCCTACTCAAGTTATGATTTCCAATGGAATCAATGCCTTTTTTTCAAACTTTTCATCATGGTTCCAAGGCACATCTTTTAAAAATGGAATTTCTCCATGTATGTTCTCTAAATTTTATTCCATTTTAATGTGATTAAATATTTTCTTAATATTTTAAATATTTTTTTAATATTTTAAATATTTTTTTAATATTTTAATTATTTTTTTAATATTTTAAATATTTTTTTAATATTTTAAATATTTTTTAATATTTGTTTAAATTTGTGTCCTAGTTAGCTGTAATTAGAATTTGATCTACCAACAAATGTATAGGTTAAATTATTAATGTATGATTGTATAGGCTACCAACGTTTCATGGTTTGAATTTGCATCATTTTTACTGTAAAATGTTGACAAAAAGGGAAAAAAATGTAGCTAAATTGAGTGTTACACAAAAGAACCATACCTTTTCATTAAGGAGTAATATTTTGAACATTGATATACCCTTTCCTGTTCATGAATTTTTCTGCTTTGAGAATGAGAATTGGCTGGTGGGATAAGGCAATTTAGCAATGTTGGACTTTTTATCTTAATATGTTTAACATTTATGCCAACTAGTTCATGATTAGCTGTGCCTTGAAGAAGAAATGTAAATTTTCATGTAAATTTCTTTAGACGAATGTGTATAAACAACTGCATGTTGTGTACTTGAAAAATCAATAAAACTTTCACAATTTTTAATTCTAATAAACCCACTTCTTGCGGTAAATTTTGGTCATTTCTTTAGGATTCAGTTTTTAGAATTCTATCCATTATACCTTTTTCAATTTACCAATTTAAATTTTTTTTAAAATCAATGTATTTATAGCTTCTATATTTTAAATTCAAATTATTCTTTCAATTATTTTAATGCAGTGAATTATTTTGTAAATTTTTTCTTTACATTTGTGTTTTATCGGTAATTAGAAAATGATTCTCCTCTTTTACACTTTGACTTTTTCTTATATATTGAAGGGTTTAGTATTTGTATCAAAAAAGGGGAAAAAAGAAAAACGAATTAGCTATTGAAAGCATAAGAAAACTTTAGCTACTATTATATATACAAATGTGGTAGAATATTAATATTATGGAGTCTAAATACTAATATGCTGTTTAAAATAATGATTTAAGTTTGCTAACATGCTTATTATTATTGTTCTACAATTAATCAATTTTTATACTCCAACATGCCATAAATAATTAGTTTGTTAACATGCAATATTATTATTCTTGTTCTCCAATTATTCAATTTTTTATACTCCAATATGCAATAAATAATTAGTTTGCTTATCAGTAAACAGGGATGAGATTTTTCCCCTTTATAGCGGATTTCCGCTTTTTTTCACTTTTATTTCTTGAATTTCAGCTTTTTTTTTTTAATCAAAAATTCAGATTTTCTAAAAATTTCACTGTTTTTTTATAAGTATTCCGCTTTTTCAGAAAATTCCCCGATTTTCAAAGAGAAACAGAAAATTCAAACTACATAGCTGCCAATCCTTTCTTATTTTTACTTATTTTAGCTATTTTCTCCCCTTTTACACGCAGCAGATAAGATTTTCTGAATTTTTACCCCCCCCCCTCTCCAGATAGATCTGATTTTCGTAGTTCAAAGGTCTCTGCTTCTGACAATCCTTTTAGAGGTCCCAAGCCTGGAATCTGCTAATATCTCGATTCTTATTCACACAATTTTAATATCAAACATAGCTTTTCATATTTGCGTGTTGCGGTTTTTATTCACGCGATTTGAATATTGTACGTTGCGATTCTTATTTACGATATTTAAAAATCCGATATTGGGATTCATATTTACACAGTTTTAAAAACCTATGTAGCGATTCGTATTCACACAAGTTTGAAATTCAATGTCTTGATTTGCTCATGCAGTTTATAATATCAAACATTGATTTTCGTATTTATATGTGATTTTAAAATTAGGCATTGGGATTCGCATTCACTCGTTCTAAAAATTATGCATCATAATTCTTATTTATGCATTCTAAAAATTATGAATCGTGATTTGTATTTACGCGTTTTAAAAATTCTATATCCCAGTTTGTATTTTCTCATTTTCAAAATCGTATATCTAGTTTCATATTCATGTGATTTCAAAATTCTTAATTGTTATTCATATTCACGCAATTTTGAGATAAACTATCGCGATTCTTGTGAGAAGTAAATTTTTTTTAAAAATTAGTTACTATAAAGGTGACTGTTTTTCTAACGACGATTATTAGTATATGTAAGTGTTACAACATCAGAGAAACTGGAAGGGAATATATTTAAAACTTACATTCTGTGCTTGCAAAGAAGAAAAAATAGGATTTGTCACAAGATGTTTGAAGATGGACAAACTACTAAATATAGCAAACATAAAAGATATAGCAAACAAAAGCAATCACTTAAGAAAGGATTTAATTAAATATTATTATTTTTTTTCCCGGAAAAAGAGTTAATTAACTCATCATCAAAATTTTATTTATAATTGCTGTTATTTATGCTATAAAATGCAAAATTCTTATCAAATAAAAAAACAATTATCTAAACAGTTGCTGATTGTCATGTAATTTTTCAAACTAAAGTAGCAATTTTTGTATGTTAAGGAGTTACAATATATTTCTACTTCACTGTTATTGATATGTTTCAGAGGGCTCTAGTTAGATTAGACCATAATATGAACATAATGATTCGGTCCATTGTTAAAGTTTTTTTTTTCCAATATAATTTAAAAAGTAATATTACTGATATATTTGCTATAAATCACGTAACAGTATTTATTAAAAGAAATGAAATATTAATGTGTATTCTCAGTAGTTTTAATTTGCTAAACCAGGTAGTTTTTCAAGTAATAATTGTCTCTTATCTGAACTGAGGAAAAATATAATTTCCAGCTTTATTTTTTCAATAGGTAATTTTTATTTTTACTAAATGTTAAGTATCAATGTAATCATTTATATAATAATAGATTAGACCACAATTGTATGTCAACACATTATTTATTACCTTAAACTGTCTGTAATTTATTATTAAAGGGTTGCGCTTGCTTAAAATTTACTATCAGGGAAATTCAGCTTTTTTGGCTAATCTCATCCCTGAGTAAAGCAATCAGGACAGAATATGGTTTCCTACCCTTAGAAGATCTAGAAGGTTAGGTAAAGAAACATATCTAACTATTTTATTACAAACTCTAAATCTTTATATAAAACTTTAAATAATCATAAAGGTTTTTACAATTATTTTTAGAAACTATTATGTGCATTTTATAAAACATACTTAACATAGTGTATATTAACATACTTGAACATATAAATTAAGAATGTAAAATTCTATAACTTTTATTCTGTTTTATAGCACCAGCTGCAGATGTTAAATTTTCTAAGCAATCAGTGCGGACAATGTTGTCTGTACTACATTATCTGTGGTTGAACCCAAAACAACGGTGAGTATTACAGGCTATTGTTTATTAATGCTTAGGCAATTGTTTATTTTCGAAAATTTTTATCTACCTTTTGATGAATAAAATTGAACAGGAAAGTTCATTTGCACTTGTAATACTGCTTACTTATTATTATTTTGACAATAAACTATACGTTTAAAGCTATTTTGTATGCTGTAGACAATAGACAATATTTTTGAAGTTCATATTGTTAATTTCTAACAGAAACAACACTATGTTGACTACATTATGAAAACAACACTATGTAACAGAAAACAAAACTAAGGAGCATGTTACTATTGTAATATGCTCCACATAATTAAAATTTTTTATTGCAACGCCCCCCGTGGCAGAATAGCAGCGACACGGCGACATTGTCGCAGAACCTTACTGAGTTCTTGCAGAAAAACTTTTCTTTGGAAAAATAAAAAATTTCAGTTTTCTTTTCTACAAAAATTTACACATATTTGAATCATGCATTTAGATAATCACTTTTTGACAAGCTCAATGTACGCCGATAGTATCGTAAATCGATGTAATTTTTCGATTGTATTTTCGGCAGTTATTGATATTGATTTTCACGTTTATTTTTAATATCCCGATATATTTCAAACAATATGGAAAATTCAAATCGTGCATTTGAGTACTTTTTAAGGCTATAATTCTATCGAATTTCTGACTGTTATTGCTATTGATTTCTCCATAGTTTTTAAATCAGATATTATTTATACGATATTATTTGTTACAACAACCTAGTCTTGAAACGAAACACGTGTTTTAGGAGTCCGATTCACGCGATTTCGGCATCGATCTTTTTTACATTTATTATGGATTTCATGATTTTTTAATTGCTTTTTTTATTGTGATGATTATTTACAAAATTGAATAAATTGGAAAAGTTCACAAATAATTTGTGCATTTTTCTCCCAACAAAATGTAACAATATTATCTATAATATTAGAATAAAAAATTATTACTTATTCAATTTAAAAAAATTTTATATAGTCTTTTTTGTAAACAGAGCGTATTTGCTACTTTCAATTAGTAACATACATTTTTGTTATAATTAAAAGTATTTTGCAGAAAGGTATTTATGCTAGAGAGATTAGATTAGTCACAGATAGCTCGAAAAAATTTTGCTACTGGGGCAATGCCTATTGCCTATTAAACTCAGATTTGAACTGAGAATGTTCTATTTAATGATAGGTGATTTTGTGAACCGGAATGTCTAAACTTAGGAAACATTTTCTTAGTATAAATATAAAATCTACATTTAACATTTAAATTCATGAGCTAAATTTTTTATTTCAGAGGAGGGTTTAAAAATACTACCATGTTTGTCAGATTATCAAAAAAATTTGAGATGGTTTGAAAGTTAATAAGTTTTTATTGCTTTCAATATTTCCTTTTCTTTGCTGTAAAATTCATTTTAAAATCTAGCGCTTTTCTGTAATTGAGGATAGATTTACCTTACTGAATGAGTGATGATTATTGACATGATTAATAAGCATTCTATTGCCTTTTTAATGTATCAATAGTTTTCATTTAGATTCCTTTACACTCTTGGTTTCATAATTTTTTAACTCTCGCCCTTTAATTTACTTAAAAAATGTATTCTGCACCTGTAATTTTGTTCTTTTTGTTTGTAGAAAGCACAATGATATTTGTTATTTATATATTTCAAAACATGAATTAATAGAAAGAAAAAACATTGTCTGATTATTTCAATTATGTGGCCTGTAAAAATTTGATTTTAATAAACGATTATGATTCTATAAAATGAAAGGTTTAATTGTTATAATTATGTTTTTTCAGATTTGATTTTAAAAGGCGGCTGTTTTTGTAATCCAGTGATATTATTAGTGACGGCTCTGAAATAATCTATAAAACCTAATTGGATTAATTTATTCTTTCTTATTGCTGAATCGTTATTCACCTCTAATTTAAATTAACCAAAAAAATGTGTATGATGAAGTTTTTATATATGGAAAGAGTTTCAAAAGCTCATTTGGTTTCAACACTAGACAGTGGAGCTATCCCCAGCTTATATACAAAATAAAAAAATAAGTCATATAGTTTGTTTGGACTGTTATGAATAACAGCACTCGAATAATTTTTACTATTTAAAAATTGAAACGATTTTGAATGCCATCCACTTGCTCTGAGTTACAAAAATCACCCATTGTTTAATTTTTCTTAAAAAATTTCAATCAATTTCATTAATGCAATTTCAATAAATTTCGATTAATGCAGAAAGAAAAAGGATTTTTTGTATAAAAATTTGTACTACTATTTTTTTTTTTTTTTTTTTTTTTGGTAATTGAGAGCATAACAGTTCTTGAATGTTTTAAATTAGACGATTGCATGAATTTTTTACAGAAACAATGTATAAATTACTACTGAAATAGGCAAATTCACTTTCCCTTTCTTTAAGCTCTTTAAATATGTATTTTATGTGTTTATTCTTGTATTACTTTTATTTGCAAGTTTCATTTATTTGCTTGGAATAAAAATAAGAAAAATTTTAAATAGGCTGTATTTGAATGATTTATTTTGATAATTATCATTATTGAGTTAAGCTTTCTGTATGATCCAGCAATGATTATTTGAACAGTTATGTACTAATTGTTTTATTGTTTTCATTATAATAAGATTATTAATGGTGCAATTCAATGCGAAATGAAGCTTTTCCAGATTAAACTAATATTTAAAAATGTTTAAACGTATGTATGAATTTTTTTTTAGATCCAACTCAGAGCGTAATGTAATGAAGGATCTTTGGATAGAAATTAGCTTCTTAGAAGTGGCTCAAGCAGCTCAATATTGTTCAGCATATTTCACAGCAATACTTTATACTGAACTTTGGTGCAACTCAATGAGGTTCTTATCTTTTTATTTCTATACGCTGGAAAAATAAAATGCCCAATTTTAACTTGATTTCTTCCTCTTTTTTTGAAGTTAATTCTCTCCTTTCACATCTTGTTTTGATATTTATTTTTGTAAAACATATTTTGTTGTGTTTTACAAAAATAACATAAATTTGTCATTTTTAGTTTGTAGTTTTTTGGATACATGATTTATCATATATTTATAAACTGTATACTTATTGCTTCAAAATTACAAACTTTGTGACAAACAACTTTGCTTCAAAAAAAGCAAACTTTTAAAATTGTTACTATTTATTGCTTAAACTTATTGTTTGTTATGAAGGTTAATTTAAAAAATCAATGCTTTTAATATTTTTATTTGAAAAGGCTTTTCTTTTTTGTATAACATGTTTACAACGTTTAAAACTCAAAGCTTTTTAAAGATATATCTCGTTAGGTATCTGAGTTTTTTAATCATATTTTTCTTCAGCAATTATTTTGTCTTTAATTAAATTTTTGTAAGATAAGTATTCATTAAGTAATATACAATAATAGAATTTTATTGATTTTTCGTAGTTACTTATTGACTATTTTATTGCTTATTGATTATTTAGTTATCATTTTATAACTTTATGGTTTCTGACGTTTCTCTAACCTGAATTTATTTTCTGACAATTAAGATAGATCAAAAATAAAAGTGTAGTAAAAAAATTTAACAGTTACCACAACACTGTCCTGCACAGAATGATGTAAGGGAGCTTTCTGTTTTATGAACTCCAGACGTAAACCTGCTCATAAAATTAAGTTTCAGACTCCTTTGATGATTAGTGTAATTTCTTTATGAATACTAGATACCTGAATAATTTCTCATATTGATCATAACTAGGATTACTGTGTTATTTACAGTTTTTAAAAATCAATTTATTTTTCTCTTTATTCTAGGGAGAAAAATAGAAATTCTGAATCAGTTGACCACTCAGATTCGTCAGGAAGTTTAGAATTTTCCCCATTGTCTTACATTGGGTCTCAAGGGAAAGATAAAGCTCATCTAATCTATGATATATTGCTTGACACATATTCAAATATTGGAGATTCTGATGCCATTAGTGGTTGTGAAGTTGTTGCACATGATAGCCAAGCTATTTTGAAGCATAGTTATTTCGTAGAGAAAAATTTTGATGGACTGCTGAAAATTAGTGATATGAACTGTGCAAATTTAGAAGTTCTTCAGGTATGATATCTTTCACTTAGTTTTTTTTTCTTTTTTCAAAGCCTCCCTGGAGAATGACCTTTTGTCATACAGGCATCTGAAGGGCCGGTTTGTTGGCCACTCTAACAGAGGCTCCATATTAGGTGGGCGAACGTTGTTCCTACAGTTAGGACAGATAGTACAGAGAAAGAAAGAACATCCATGCCTTGCCCAGGATTTGAACTCTGAACCTTTCTGATGCAAGGCCAGTTCCCTGACTTACACAGGACGGTCGGCTCTTTCACTTAGTGAATTTTTGAATAATTTGGTACAATAAAATATAGGTTCTCAAATGGTGTTTCACAGTGAATTTATTACAGGTTTTAAAGGATAAGATTTTTTTTAAAAAAATCAATAATGATTTTTAAATCAATAATATTATTTAGGTCCTATCAGTAATCTATTATTTATTTAGTAATTCGAATTATTTTATAAAATTATTTTACTGCAATATTGTAAAAATAGAGCAAAATAATAGATAGAGATATAGCTATACATTTTTCCTAATAATAAAATTAAATGGAGATTTATATTCTGTGTTGTTGTGTTATAAAATCTTCCGTTGTATGTTTATGAGCTTTAATAGCGTATTATTTATTTTTGTGATAAATTCATAATGAATGTTCCAATGAAATTCCAAAGAAACTTCATATAATATTTTCTGAAAATTGCCTTTAAAAAAATTATTTTTTCTAACTGTTGTAAGTATAAATTTTTTGCTTTATAAAATTTATTTTTAGGCTTTGCAAAAAAGTCATTTGAATTCAGTTCTTCAGAATTGTATCCATTCTCTAAATTCAGAAGAAATTCCAGCTCAAGTAGTTGAATATCAAAGTGAAGCAGCATGGAGGATGGGGCAATGGAATTCACCAATTATTGAAAGGTAACTTGATTATGTATTTATACTGTACAATTTATATTAATGTTATAATCATTATATAATTATGCTGTACAACATGAACATTGTACTATAGATGAAAAATCTATACAGTTGAACTCACCATTAAAGAGCCATGAAAATTTGTTTAACATTTTGAAGACAACTGAATGTTAGTGATGAGCCATAAATCCAGCAAACCTTTGAACTTTTTTCAAGAGCAGGGCTACAAAGGACGATGTTTTTTGCACCATTAATTTTATGAAGAGCAATAGCACAACAAAAATATAATAGCTAGACTTGAGAGAAAAATACTGCAAAGCATTTTTGGTGGAATAAGTAAAAACGGTACCTGGTTTAGAAGATCAAACACTTTACAAAGCATGTAAAGAACCTGATGTCATTAAAGTAATCAAAATTCAAAGGATTAAATGAGCAGGCCACATTATGAGAATGGAGGATAGCAGGACAACCAAAAAAGTTTTCAGTGCCAGGCCAACAGGTACAAGAAAAAGAGGACGACCAAGCCTAAGATTTTTAGACTGCCTTGAAAAAGACCTACAGGTTTTAAAGATAATAAACTGGAGAATCTTGGCTAAGGGAAGAATGTCTTGGCATAGGCTTGTTGAGAAGGCCAAGGCCCATCCTGGGCTGTCATGCCAATGAGAAGAAGAAGAATAACAACAAAGAGACATTAAGACTGTTCAAAGCAAATTAACTAACTTCCTTTGTATTGTACAGAAATATTAAACAAATAAAGTAAGTGCTATATTTATAATTTAGTAACTTTGAATGAACCTTTAGGATTTTTTCATGAACCCGTTTCTTACAAACACTTGATTTTAATGAGATAATATTGCAATCCTTTTTTGCTTTGGTTGTTAGCAAATTTGACTGTTGGTAAATTTTTTAACTGAAAATGACGAATTTGTAAGTAGCTTTTTTATATCATGCACTAACCATTTACTCCAAAACCAACATTTTGGCTTGGCCACTTACTCTATTTTCGCAGCATGCAATAACAACTTAACAGGCAATTGAAAGACACTTTCATTGACAATGAAAACCATGACTAATTTTGCAATTATCACACTTCTATCTTTTCAAGGTTCTAGGTACCTTTGAAACCCAGAAATTCGAAAATTCACGAAAGCTAGGCGAGTTTTCTTCAAAAATGGTGCATGATGTGTTATTTTAATTTCGATAAATGTTTTTGTTTTTGTCAAATGTTGACTTTTAAATGTTGTTAATGTTAAAAGTGTTGTTAAATATGTTTTGTTTAAGCAGGATCATAAAGTTTCCTTTAAAGGAATAAAAACTGTTTGAATTTATTGTTTAGTGTCATTATAGTATTTTTGTTATCACAATTCTGTTTAATATTTATTAAAATATAATAATACAATTTTTTATTTTCAGTTCTTCACATGGTTTTCAAGAATATTTTTATAAAAGTCAACAGAATCTTGTTGTAGATAATATTAGTATGTTTGAGAACTTTATGGATTTAGCATTGTAAGTTTTGATTTTTTAGTTAATCACATACATTTTTATTCAATTAAAACTATAGCTTAGTTATTATTATTTTATTTTGCAGACAAACACAATTTGATTGCTTGAAACATACAAGTTTGGAAGCCACAAGAAATATTTTACCAGTCCTTAGCCATGTTCAGATGGTCTCTGTTTTAGAAGATTTTTCCAAAGCTCAATCAAAGTATGAATTGTTTTATTCTTTAATTAGTTCCATATTCAATTATAAAGATTTAATAAATTTCTATTATTCTTTCATATTAGCGACAGTTAATTTACTGTATAAATTTCAGAATTTGGGGAAAATTTTACTATGTATATTCGTTGAATTTGTATTCATTTAAGGTAGTATTTAATAGGAATTCATTTATTATATATTTCACGAAATTTCTTTTCACGAAAATTGAGAATGACTTAATTTGAAATTTATATGACTTTCCCCCCCTTTCTATTAAGTAAAATCTACTGAGTAAAATTATGATGAATTTGCCCACCCACTAAATACGAGAGTAACAAATGTTTTAACAGTTCAAAACTTTTCTTTGCCCAAAATTATTTACTGCAAAATTTAAGCTTTTATCAGTGTAATAATTATATCAGTGTAATTTATAAAAAATTTCTTATTTATCGAATTTTTTAATTGAATTGAAAACGTGAGCAAATTTTTTTCATGCCATAGCTTATTTTAATTTATTTAACTAATAGATAATTAAAGTAGTATTTAATAAGGATTCATTTTTTTTATATTTCACGAAATTTATGTCATGAAAACTGAAAATGACTTAAATCGAAATTTTTATGAATTCTCCCCCCCCTTCCATTAAGCTTTAAGTCACTGAGTAAAATTCCGAGGAATTTTCCACCTTCTGAATAAGAGAGTAACAAATGTTATTCCTGTTGTTACAAGTAACATAAAAATAAACCTTTGTTATACAGCAAAACCTCCAGCTAAAAAGGTGAAAAATTTCTCTTCTGATTCTTGAAAGATTAACTAAAATAATTTTATGTCAAATGAAAACATACTTCTCAATTATATATTTTTTCTTTTTAGTGTTGACTCTTTGAAGAACCTTCTTAAAATTTGGTCTTTACAAGATAGCATGCCATATGATTATTTTGAATTTGTGGAACCTGTTTCCTGGTTGAAATGCATACTTTTGAAACACCTTGTGGATGTAAACTTAGATAAACAGTTGCAAGGTCGAAATATTATAATATCGGAACTCAAGTCTCTTTTAGATGGTTATGTAGTCAGAGCTCGTGAAGAACGTCATCTCGAAGTATGTTTAAATTACATGCTCTTGAAAATTTAAATTTTGATTTTGAATTCTTAAAGTGTTATTTTTATTAAGTATTTAATAAGAAAATTATTATTTACTATTCATAAATCTAATAATTTTATCATAATTTTATTAATCATAAATCTTGAAGTAAAATAGTAGTTTTTTAAAGCTTTAGAATATTATTGAGTCTTTTACTATGTCTTTGATGTCTTTTACTATGTCTTAAATGATCTTATATTTTTCGTTTTAAATTGCTATTCCATAGTCAAAGTTTCAATATTTCACTTTGTCTTGCAGGTTGCTGCAAAAGCTATCAATATGCTTAGATGTCTTCCTGGATCAGACGAGGAAGAAATTTTGCAGTGGCAGGTAGAAGATGCAAAAACTGTTTGGACTAAAAAAGAATATAGTATTGCCAACAAAATTTTAAAATCTTCATTGAAATATATGGAAAAGGTATTTTATTAATGATTTAATTTCTAAAAAATTAAATTTATTGAAAAAAATTCAAATTTTTAATTTTTATTTTTATTTTTATAAATTATGTTTTTTCTAGTTATTAAACTTTTAACAGTTAAAAATTTTTCTTTACCCAAAATTATTTATTGCTAAGTTTAAGCTTATATCAGTGTATCTTATTATTTTTTTAATAAATGTCTTATTTATCAAATTTTTAATTGTAGTTAAAAACTTGAGCAAATTTTTTTTATTCCATAGCTTATTTTTATTTATTTAACTAATTGATTTTGTAAATTTTTATTTCATTTTACTCATTAAATTTTCTTTTACTTTCGATATTTTAAGGTTGTTTATGGGCTGTGAGGGCTCAAATGGTTAAAGGCATTGAATTGTCATTATCTTGGAGCTTACCCATCATTTGATCAATGGGTACCAGCTTGTCTGGTACCCATTGATCAAATGATAGGGTAAGCTCCAAGATTGTTTAGCTGGAAAGTAAAGGCATTCTGTGTGTAATGTTGCCATTAGTTACGAAATTGTGATGGCTTAACCTTAATGAGTCTCCTGGCCCAAAATGTGCTGTGTCCTGAATGGTGTTTTACTAATATGATTCTTTTGCTTGACTTCTTTGCCATAAACTGTATTGACTTGCTAGTCTTTTTAAATTCAATCATTGATTTGAAACATTAATTTTTTCTCAAACATTTCATCTTAGATTAATATGGCTTCCATGATCTTGTAGTGTTCTGATGCCCTGTGCTTTAAAATGTCTTTTTTTAAATAGAAAAACCTTATTTTCCATTAATAAGCAAATTTTTAAGGCAACAAAACTAAAAAGCAAAATAATTAAATATTTTTTGATCATGAATGTTTATTATGATTTTATTTAATTTACATTTGTATTGAGTCAAGGCTCAATTTTCACCTAGTCTTTATTTTGTTTAAAATACCTACCTTGAAAACTATTCTACATAATTTTATAACAGTTCCTGCTTATATTTGTTTATAACCAGAGATGCAAAATTGTTTTACTGCTTTTTGGAAATAACTAGGGTAAAATTATTGTATCAAATTTTTGATCAGATTAAATATCATCATACCTTTAATTATTTTTTAAAAATCTTTTAAATTTGTCTTAATGTCTTTGAGTTTGTTTAATCTTTAAAGTAGTTTGTTAACAAGCATTATTTGTAATGTATTTTATTATTATATATTTTTGTTTCGTCAAAAAAGCGTTTAGCAGGTTTTGTAGCTAACTTATATGCTGTTGTTAATAAAGTATTTAATAGTATTTCATCTTGCAGTTTGCCAAGGAAAATTCTGGTTTTGTTATGAGCTATGGTGAAGCTCTAACCTTACGAGGAAGATGGTTAGCTGAAACTTGCTGCGAAAATTCCTCTGTTATTATGAGAGATTATTTAGAAAAAGTAAAGTATAGTTTTTGTTTCATATTTTAAAGACCTATTTAAGGTTATGATCCATTTTCATCATTTAACAGAATAAAACAGATGGTTATTGAAGCATTTGTTGTTGAGACAGTAGCTAAAGACATGGATTTGACTACCCATGAAACTAATAAATTATTTCTAAATACAGTACAGAACCCGTTATCCGGAAATCAGAAAACCGGAAAACCAAAAAACTGGAACGAAATTCGATAAATTTTCCCGCCATTTTCGAAAAAAAAATTTTTTTTTTTCCTCATAGGATTTTTCTTTCTATTTTGAAAGAAGTATTTTACCTTACCATCATTTTGGAAATAATCATTAGTGTATTACTTCATCGTTTTTTCTTCTTTTTCAGATTATTTAAAAAAATTTTTTTTAGTTGTGCTTAACAGTAAAAAAACAGCTTTTTGTAGCGATTCAGAAAACTGGAAAAATCAGTTATCAGGAATAGCGATGGTCCCGATCGTTCCGGATAATCAATTCCCTACTGTATCTAAAGACCTATCGAGAATTTCTAGAAATAAGTGTGGAAAGTGTCTTTGTGGATGAACAAATTTTATAATTGCATGCAAAATGTTTTCAATTCATTTAAAAAGTTATCGATTTATGGCGAAATATGCAGAAAGTAAAATTAACATTAAGAGGTTCAAACTTTGGACCTCTCTCCTGATCAAACAATGGGGACCATATTACCCAGATTGCGGCTACCCCCTATACTTTAGGGGTCAGAGATCCCAATTTGTCGAAAAAAGTTAGTTACATTTTCTCTCAACATTAAATTATGTTTTATTTAATTTGCCATTATGTTGGTTTTATATTTTTCTAATTTTAGACACGTAAATTTGTGTAAGTTTTGTTTTAAAAAATAGTTGTGGATTTTTTATTTACTTTAATTTACTTTTGTTGTTAAATATTGATAGTAGTTAAATGCTTAATTGAATTATTTTGTTTCTGTTTTACTTATAGGCTGTTGATGTACTTCAGGAGGTGACTAATAAAAGTGACAAATATAATTCCACTTTATGTGATGCATACTTAGCAGTTGCTCGTTTCTCTGATGCTCAGTATCAAAGTATTATTAATTATCAAAAGTCAACGGCATATCAAACGAAACAGGAGTTGATGATTTCATCAAAAGAAAAAGCTAAAGAATTAAGATTAAGTGAAAATACTGAAGAGTAAGTTGTTTCTTTAAAAATGTCTCATAATTTTAACGGTCTTATTGTAGCATGACAAGAAACTATTTATCTCATTAAAATTAAAGTTCCACAATTGACTAAATGTCCATTATGTCATTACAATCCCTTCACATTTTCACCAGAGTAAAAATAATTTGTTTTAAAGCGCAACATAGTTAATTATTTATGTCATAAAAATCAAAGTTTTATGGTCAAAATTTTTAAATTACATTTTTTAAGTGTGTTTTATAACTTTAAAAGAATATACAATTTAAATTTAAAGCTTCACTTTAAAAAGGTAAACAAAGTTTATGGTGCTATTTTAAAGAGGGAGACTAGTAGAAACTTCTTATTTCATAAAAATGAAAATTACTCATTAAAATTTTGTAAAATTTATTTTTGTAGTGTCCACTGTATCATTACGTATTTGATCCATTCTTGCATTAAGATTTAATGCTATTTTTTGCATGTTTTGTTCTTTTCTACATACAAGGCTATCAATCGTTTTATCGTTTTTCATTTCTATTAAATTATGTATATGAAAAAAAAATTAAAATTTTTTATTCTATTTATTGGTTTATCATTTATTTTCTGTTTAAACTGTTTAGTTAATAATTTGTAACCTTTAATTTGTTTATTTCAGCCAACGAAAATTGCAATTAATATTTCTCAGACAAAATGAGATAGATCAAACTGAGATGAAAAGCATGGAGATGGATAAAAAGAGCTTTCTAGAGAAAGCTGTAATACATTATTTGAAGTGTTTGAAAGGTTCTGAAAAACATGACCTGTGGATCTTTCGTTTGATTTCTCTTTGGTTTCAAAACATAGAATCTGATTATATTAATCAAATTATAAAAGTATGTTAGTTTAAAAGTTTTATTTAAATATAAA
Source organism: Parasteatoda tepidariorum (assembly GCF_982258835.1). Lineage (NCBI taxonomy): Eukaryota > Metazoa > Arthropoda > Arachnida > Araneae > Theridiidae > Parasteatoda > Parasteatoda tepidariorum. The sequence goes on from NC_141759.1 coordinate 70,920,152, forward strand.
ATAGTTTAAAAATACATTTATTTAATGCTGTTTTTATAATTATTTTAACAGGTTCAATTTATAAAAACAATTGAAACTTTTTAAAAGGCTTATAAATAATGATTAATAGTGAATTTTATATCGTCGGTAAGTTTTAAAATCTGGACATAGTTCAAAATGTGTGTTTACGAAAAGGACACAGCAAAAAACGCCTTTTGAGTTGAATTTAAAAACAAATTGTTTAACCATTGGTCAAGAAATTATGAAGCCTTAACTTCCATGACCCCTGGCTCCCAATGGACTCTTGTGGGAATGTAAAAACAATTTTTGACTTTAAAGTCTTTTCAGTAAAAGGCTATATTAGTCAAATATTACAAGTGATTTGTCCAAATTGACGATATCACATTACACATTTATTTATATTCATTAGTTTATTATTTTAAGAAAGAAAAAGTACTTCTAAAAGAAGTTTGACAAACAAAATCAAATGGTATTTCTATTTTTGTAACTAGCAATATTAATTTCCGTTAACATGCATTTTGCATTGTGTTCGTTTTCGTAAACACGCATTTCAAGCTGTTTCCAGATTTAAAAACTCGCTGAGGATATACAATATTTTAGGTGATTACTAGACATCTTAAAAATTAATTAATTATTTTGCAATAACAGATTTGTTTTTATTTAAATATTTTATACTGATTAAGGAAAATTGTTTTATACATTTACACTCAAATATATATTTTTATTAGAAAAGAAAAACTGTTAATTTCTTTTGCGTATATAGTTGAAATTCTTGCTTCAGAAGCTTTTGTTTAGTTTCTTATGTTTACAAATCTAAATTCACTTTAATGAAATTGTCTAGTGTGTGAAAAATCTGAATTGCTCACTACACATTAAAAAAATCTAGCACAAAAGTTTAAAAAAAAGAAGTTGCATTGAACTTAAGACAAGGGCTGCAATGGCCATTGACTCTAAACTGTAATTAAAGAACATTAGGTCTTATAATAAGGAAAATAAATTTTGTACAATTTAGATAGATTTAATTTTTTTGTTATATAACTTTTAAAGCCAAACTTAAAAGCAGTTGAAAAAAAAACTGATTTAAGCCCAAATTAATCATATTTCTGATGCTTAATTTTTTTCTCTCTAAATGTCCCTTTCAAATTTTAAACCTGTCTTGGGAATGAAAAGTCAGAAATTTTACTACTCTAGTTTGATATTTTAATTGAAAATAATTCAAATTGAGCCTAGTGTAATCCCTATTTCTAGATAAAAATAATTAAGCAAATCTGTTAAAATCGACACTTAAATATCAAGACTGTTTAATAGTATAATTTATCCTAGTGTTATGGCTCCCAAAATACCTACTTTGTCTAAACTATAACTATGAAATTAATATCAAATAAATTAATGAACTTTATTAATTTAACACTTGTATTTAATTACAAGAGTTTCAATTGTTTTGTATCCTATTTATAATCAGTTATACTTTTTCTTAGATTTTAGAGTTGGTAAAAAATCCTAATTAAAAAAAAATATTGTGTCTGTGAAAAGTTTGTAAACCACTGCCCTAGTACTTAAATTTTTCGTTAATTTTTTTATTGGCTTTTATGTAAAACTCGTAATCAATTTTGTAGCTGCAATTTTTCTGTGTTTAGCATTATTTAATTAGTTATTAATTTTTATCAATTATTTTTTTAATATGATATTCATTATTTAATAATTATCAAAATGATTATTGTTTGATATTATGGATTGAAAAAATACCAGCTAGTAAAATACGTACATCACTTGTGTTTTTATATTGCTCTGATGCAGCTATCTATATTAAAGGTTAATCACATTATCATGTTAACATAATTTATAAGTCGTGAAAAATATTATTACTGTATTTACTGAATTGAAAAAATGTGATATTTATATATATATATTTTGAAAGATGTTTATATATTTCATTTTATGATTTATTTAATTCATTAATATTTTTATTTATATGCTTTATTTTTCAGCAAAATATTTATAATTTAGAGACGTATAAGTTTCTTCCTCTCATGTATCAACTTGCCGCTAGGATGGGTACTCAATCATCTGGCATTTTTCAAAATACTTTGACTCAGGTATATCATGAATTCTATTGATTGATAGCTACATTCTTAATTATATAAGGGGGGGGAGTAAAAATAAGTTTCCCCTGGTGATTGTGGACAGAGGTGTTTTGGAAGACTAAAAATATAATGATAAAGAAATACACTTTATTTTCCACTTAATTACTTAGTTTGTTGAGACATTTGTAACACTTAAATAAATAATCCATAGAAACTAAAGTAGTAAGAATACTTGTAATACTTGTCTATAAGTTTCAAAAAGCCCTTGTGGGCTCTGCATGCAGACAAAGCTTTAAATGGCTTATGTGACTTAACCATTGTTTCCAAAGTGACTTTGGCTGAGATTTTTCTTCAAAGCTGGAAATAGACGGAAGTAACTGGGTGCAAGGTTAGGAATATATGATGGATGGTCAAGGTGCTCCCAACCATGAGTTGCATTATGGTTTTTACATTGCCGTCGCGGAGTGAGTATAGTCTATCATTGTCATCTAACAGCAGAAGTAAGAAGAACTGTCAGTTTTTTTGTGAATATCCTCTTTCAATTTCCTCAAGGTGTAACAGTGCCCTTTAACATGGATGGCTTCATTCATTCTTTCATTCATCAACGGCTTGACAGCCCAGGGTGGGCCTTGGCTTTCTGAAGAAGTTTTTTCCAAGCTAACCGTTTTCCTGCTAGCGTTTTCCAGTTTTTAAGGCCAAGCAGTTTTTTTCTAGGCCATCTATCCATCTCAAATTTGGCCGGCTTCTTTTTCGTGTGCCAACTGGTCAGGCATTGAAAACTCTTTTTGTGGTGCGATCTTCATTCATTCTGATAACATGGCCTGCCCATTTTATTCATTGTCGTTTAATGAAATTAATGATGTCAGGTTCATTATATGAGTGTTAAAGCTCTAAATTTATTCTTCTAAGCCGCACACCATTTTTTTTAAAAAATTCATCCAAAAATTCTTCTCAAGATCTTTCTCTCAAAGGTATTTAACATAACCACATCCATACACAGATATGGTCCAAGTTTCACAAGCATTTGTTAAATTGATTTTAAAAGAGATTTATATAATAAATCTCTTTTAAGATCAATCGTTTTTCTATGAATTACATAAGGTTTTATGTATTTTTGAATTCCATTAAAACATCTATTTGTCTTTAGTAGTTCTCCTTTGTATTTCCATTGTAATATTGTTTTTGTTGTTGATTATGGAACCTAAGTAAATGTCAACAACCTCAAATTTATATTCTTACATGGTAGCTTCAGCCTCTTTAAAGTCGAGCAACAAAACTTCAAGACTACGGGTCTCGCATCCACTTAGCGCAGACACTGCGACAGTGCCACCTGCTTGGTCTAGTCAAGCGGTGCCCGATAATTTATGATAGTCTTTCATATTCAACTACTGTTTTGTTTACTCTTTTATTGCACTATTTCCCCAGGAAAATTAGAGGGGAAACTTGTTTTTGGACTATCCATCGTGTAAAGTTAATTTATTAATATTATTTGTTATTGGGGCAACAAGAGTCAAGTGTCATAACTTTAATTTAAATATTAGAGTTAGACATTGACTTAACTCAGTTTATGGCAAAAGTACATTAATGGTATTGTAATACGGTATTAAAAATATGTCAATGTACTTAGTTACATTTGAATTACACTTCTTCATAGAAATCTAATGCTTAAAAGTGTGTGAAATGATAGATTTTACTTTGATTGTAATAGTTAAAATTATATGCTTGCAAAATATTTACTGTTTTTATGTCAATTAACAAGATCGAACTAATCTGAGTTTGAACGAAGAATATCTTTTTTAAACTCAAGTGTTTTTAAAAGCTTTGAAAGTGTAAAGTAGTTTAAACAAATATTTAAGAAACAAAAGAATAAAAATCAAAATTAAAAACGTGCTTTCTGGTTATTAATTGAAAATATTATACGGTTTTGAATTATATATTATATATATTTTTGAATTTTAAAAATCTTGTAGAAAATGAGGAACACCTAAGCACCATAAATAATTAAAAGAATTACCAAGCATGGAAGCAAAATGATTTTACAATTTTATTTTCATCAGTTTTCTTTTAGAACAGTTTCTAGTAAGTGTGGTAGATTATGAAAAATAACAAAAAAAGTGAACCATATTGTAAAATGCTAGTCAATATAGGATAATAAATTAGCTTATAATAAAGAAGCAATAATGTGATATTATTTGAATGTGGTTATAATAATAAATAAAATAAGAAGTATTTGTTTTTTACTTATTTAAGCAGCCAAAAGCTGAAACATGTTATAAAAATATCCTGGCCAGTGAATTTTGTATTCCACTGTATGTATAGTGAACATTAAATATTGGAAATATAGAACTATAAAAATATTTGATGTAGCTAAATATCCAATGCCGCCAGATATGCTTGTTAGGTCCAGAATCCAGTAACTTTGAAAAACGTTTTTTGAAATTCTTTACTGTCTATTGTCTTAATAAAGTTTTATTGGGATAAGAAAGGCATTGTAATTAGCTTTAAGTTTGCTAAACCCATGTTGGTAACAAATTGAAGATTGGTTCAAATTATATTTCGTAAATAAGGTGCCAAAAATGTTTCCATTTGTCTTTTTTTATATGTAAATTTATTATCTGGGAAAAATAATTATCGAAATTTATATTTTTATAAATAAATAGCTAATAAAGAACATTGCCTTGGATCATCCCCATCATGCTTTGCCAGTTATATTAGCCTTGAGTAATGCAGACAAAGATCCTGTTGAAAAAAAGGAAGTCTCTGAGCAAACTGTGTATTTGCAACAAGCTGAAGTTCCAGCTGTGAAAGTAAGCATTTCAGTTACAAAGAAGAAAAAAACATTTTGCTTTTAAGTTTATCCCTGAAATATGTTAAATCAAGGGTTGACAAACTTTTTTGATCATCAACCCCAAAAAAACCCAATAATTCTTTTATTGACCCACTTCATAAAAAAATTATTTGAAAAAACATACGTTTCTTAATTGTTTTATTTTATTTTGAAAAAATTAAATTTTTATTTAAAACAAAGGGAAAGGAGGTGCTTGGCGCTTTGATAGATTAATTATGTTTGGCTATAAATGTGTTAGTTTCAGCCTTAAATCGCCACGGGGATCCACATTCAGTTTATTTTTCGGCTTTGTTAAAATAGAATTAACATAACTGAAGTCAGACTTAATCATATAGAAATTTTTATAATCGATTATACTATAATCTATTATTAAAACTTTTACGTACTATATTTTAATTATAAATGGCATTCCAGATGAAAATTGTAAATATTACATACTGTTAATAATTTTGCAATCGAATCGCATTAGTATACTGTATTTGCGCCCAGACGTTGATATCAGCCACTTTGCCAACACTTTTGTCAAATAAAGTAGTGCATAATTCATCATCCTTTAATTAAATTTGTTTGTTAAATTTATTTGTTTGATATTACAGTTGCCTCCTTTTTGAACAAATAGCTAAAATTATTTTAAGAAGTATAAAATTAAAAAATAACTATATTATATAGATAAAATTAAAAAAATGTTTAAGTGGCGTAAGGTTAAAATATGATAAGTCAGAATATTGAATAGGAAATAATACTCAGAATGAGATCTCTTTAGTTTTAATAATATATTTATAGTGTTTTGTCAATGTTCGAATTGTCATTCATTTTGAAGTTTCTCATGCTTTCATGCCCCCCCCCCCTTTTTAATGTAATTTTAAAATGTACTAGGCTAAACCCCATAATTTTGAGTTATGCTGTTTCTTCTATTTCTTTTTCACACAAATAGAGATTTTTTACTTTCCTTGTTGTGATATTCATTTCTTTAACATTCTACTGTAAGTTTCTCATTTAGATATTGTGGCTTTAAATTTTAATCCATAGAATAAAGCCAACCCCAAAGAATTTTCAAGTTTATGGGTATTAACCAGAGACTTTTGTTTCCAAAATTTGCACTATAGAGTCTGAATTTACATAAAAATTGAAAAATGAATCTTGTAGGATAGCGGATGTTCCCAAAACCTGATTTATAAAAAAATTCTAACTGCTTGAGTTTTCAATATAAAATCATGACAAAGAATTCACAAATTATATTATCTTTTAAAGTGAGTAAAGAATCACCCTGCAGAGGAAAAATTAAATTCTAATTGGGCAATAAAATTACTACCCATGTTCAAAATTATTTTAGTGTGTGGAATGAATTTTTTTTACTGTCTAGTTTCGCCACTAGTTTTTTATTCTACCTATTTAACACCTACATTATTTTACAACAAAAAATATTTACATTATATATATTTTACCAACCAAATTTATCTTTTGTTTAATTATTAAAGATCATTAGTTTTTTTAATACATAGTGTTTCCACTTATTTTTAAAAGGCGACAGAAGCCTCCATATATTTACACGTGACTGAAGTATTACCATCTATGATGGGGGGTGGTTAGTCCATTTTTAGTGTATAGTTGAGGCATAGAAGGCATATTCTTGGCCTAAGATACATTTGCTTTGGTTATAAAGGAGGGATATTTATCCCAGAAAAAATAAACGAATTCATTTGAGAAAAATTTATTTATCATTTAGAGAATATGGCCATACTAGAATTAATGAAATAAAGAAAGAAAGTCCCTCGAAGGGATCAAGAGATTCATTCTCCTAACATCGAGAATTTCTGTAAAAATAAAAATTAAACGGCTGACAGGCTGAAGCCCCCCCCCCCACAGTCCTAACACCATAAATTCACAATTAAAAGTCAAGTGAATTGTTCCCAACGGTCTGTTAGAAGCATGGGAAGAGATTCATGGTTCGCAATTTATCGAATGACGAAATAGCCAAAAACAAAGCCAACCCCTGTAATCATTATTAAATTTGAAATAATATAGCTATAGCTAATTGCCAAAAAGGATCGTGAGAATTAGTGTAACACTGTAACTGAAACATTTTTGTGGTAAGAGGAATAAAGAGTTAAAAATAGATTTTGATGTTGGATTCAGTTGCGACAGTGATTTCATATTTGTATTGAAATAAAAAGTTAGCCGTTACATTGATTGTTAGGTGAATAATAAAATATTTATATTAGCTTTTTATACAATGGAGTAAAAATTAAATAAATGGTTTAATTTATTTAAAATTCAAATAAGAATGATTAAAAGAAATGAAGGAAATTTTAAAAGCTGGAAAATATGTAATGCCTATTATGGCATCACATCATCTTAGAGAAATATCCCAGATTTTGATGTCAGGTATAACAAATAGTGTGCAACTTGTAAATTTATTGGATATCTAACTATTATTAACACGGCCAATTTTTTTTAAGAATTCTATTATTTTATTTAGGAAAGAATGAATGCTGCCAAAAAGGTTTTAACTTCTCTTCAAAGGTCCAAAATAAGTACCTTGCTCAAAAATTATGTGTCTCTTTGTGATGCTTACATATCTCTTGCATATCTCCCAGTTGACAAGAAGGTCAAAAGAGGTTGGTTATCTACATTTCAACTTAAAAAAAAATCTTTTTAAGTCAGTTCTACAAATTGCATTTTTTTTAAATTATGTAATTGACCTAATATCATAGCTTATATTTTCAAAAATTTTCCAAAAAGAAATACATGGTTGTTTAATTAAAGAATTTTAAATACAGAAAATTACATTTTTGTGTAATTTTGTATTTTTTAGTGCTCTTTTAAATATGTTTTTTATCTAGTTCCCACGTAATGTTCCATTTTTGTTAATTTACTTAAGTACTAGAAATAAACTTAAAATGAAGTTTGATTTTTATTCCAAATTTAGTTTAGTTGAAAATTAGGGATGTAACGAATATTCGGCCACTATTCGGTATTCGGCCCTTTTGCCGAATATTCGGCCGAATAATGAACAGTAGTAATGAGTTCTTACTTTAAATAATATATATAGATTACAAGTATAATTAGTTAAAATATGCTATTATTAATTATTTAGATTTGTGAAAGCCTTATTGTTGGCATCAAGATATTTAAAATTAAACAAGCTGTTAAATTTTTTTTAAAATATAGAAAGTTTAAAAAAGCAAATTTTTTAATATTTATTTCATTTTTAATTTAAAATTTGAAAAATTTTTAATTACAAAATTAAGATTTCAAAAGTGAAACTTTTTAAAAAGTTCTTAATTTTCTGGGTTTTAATAATTTTTCTGACAAAAAAGAAAGTTAAGAATATTAACAATAGTAATGAGTTCTTATTTTAAATAAAATAGCATATAAATTACAAGTATAACTATAACTGAAATATGCTATTGTTAATTATTTAGATTTATAAAAGCCATATTGCCTTGTTATTGGCATCAAGATATTTTAATTATTACAAAAAAGAAATCAAGTTATTAAAATTTTTTTAAATATACAAAGATTAAAAATGCAATTTTGTTAATATTTATTTCATTTTTAATTAAAAGTTTGAAAATTACTTTAATTAAAAAGTAAGTATTCGGCCCCATCACTATTCGTTACATCACTATAGAAAATGAAATGTTTGTTAAATGTAACCTACATAGCTGCCAACTCTACTGGATTTTCCAGTAGACTACTGGATTTTTCCAGTTTCTCCTGGTCTACTGGTTTTATAAAAATTCTCCTGGTTTTTGTACATTTTAGAAAACTCCCTAAAGTTGAGTCAGTTTCATAAAAATCCCTATTGAAATAGAATTTTTTTATAGATTATTGCTTGAATATTTAAATAAGTATTACTAATATATGATAAGGAAATCCTCATTTATAAAAATCAGTTTGAAACTTTTTTTGTTCTAAAATGTTCGGTTTATTTTTATTCAGAACTCCCTTTATTACATGTATTAAAACATCTTAATTATTTCGTATGAATTATATGCTTATTCAAAATTACAAGTAAACATAATTCACAACATTTCAAGCATATTTAACGCCAATTATGACTGGAAAAATTGCAGTTTTTCTATTTTGATGTCTATAAAAATCCCTAAAATTCCCTGTGTTTAAAATATTTAGCATATTTTGCTACAGTTATCATGAAATTTATATTATTTTGTAAAATCTACTGGATTTTTGTCTATCTATGTTGGCAGCTATGAACCTAGTTTTAGTTTTCGTTATTTTAAAATATTTTTTCTTTAATTATCAAGTTTTTATTCTGGTTTGATGCAAAATATATTTTTTTTTCCTTCTGCCACCCTTTAAATTCTTACAATTCTTTAATTTTCCTCCTTTTGTAAATAAAAACTGCTTCTAATGCAATGCTTAGATGAAATGCATTATTAGAAGCTGATGTATAATTATATTTTTATTCATTTAGGAACTATTCCTCAAAACCAACCAATACTTAAGTTCCGAAAGCAGGAAAATATTCCAATTATTACGGAAGAACTAAAAGTAAGCTGAACTAAAATTTTTATCTTTTTAAGTCTAGTTTTCAAAATCACTGTTCACACTTTGTCTTGTGAGTTTGAAATGCCCATTGTAATAAATTTAAATTACTTTATTTTTAATTAATGTTAATAACATATATAAATGTTTGCTTTTGTTTCAGATTGATCGAAAATGTGAATACAAAAATGTTGTCGGAATACACTCTTTTCATTCTGAATTCAGAATGTGTGGTGGTATCACTTTACCCAAAGTGATTAAATGCATTGGTACTGATGGTGTAGAAAGGGAACAATTAGTTAAGGTAAATTCATTAAAATATTCTCCATTATTAATCACGCTTTATCATAGTGTTTTCGTCAATTTTTTTTAAACTTTTGTTATTTGAAGCCTGATAAAAGGCATTTTATTTTTGTTAAATAAATTATTTATTGCAATAAGCTTGAACTAATATGCAATTTCGCAGTGGAACAGGAGGAACCAGAATTGCACAGTGGTTAAGGCGCTAAGCTGTCAATTTAAAAGACTGATGCTTTTTCTCTGTTGTGGTTTGAAAACTTAAATCAATTATTATTAGTGTGTCAGAGACGAAAAGGCATACTGTTGGTATGCCTTTCAATATGCCTGAGACAGAAAGGCATACTGATGGTTGGTTTGATACTGTTGACTAATGTAATAACTTGACCAAGTTGAATTTAATCAAGTTGGCCACTTTGTCACCATCATGCACTTCCTCTCAAAATTGTGGAGGCTTACTTTCTGTGACCCTGGGGCCAACAACCAGCTGTTGTGAGGGTACTTTATTTTATATACATTTAGTTCATATTTGGAGCTCAGCATTGTATCTTCTACAAAACTGACATTCTTCATTTTTTACCCTTTAGTACATGTTTCTTCTGTACCTCAATCTGGTTTTTCTTGCTTATACACCTGCTTTCCCATATTATTCAATAGTAGAGTGTTGTATAGATAGATTTTTCAATTTTAAAGATTAATTAGAACACTGTTCACACCTCTAGTTAAATAACAGAAGCCTAATTTTTTTCCCCTTTCAATCCTGTTGAAGATCTTTTTTGTATATGCAAATAGGTGCTCATTGATTCCCTTACATCTAGAGTTATTTTAGTGAACCATGACTCTTAAAAATTAATCCTTAAAAAAGGACTAGATGTGTGTGCAATAAAAGCATGAAACAAATAATTATGAATTAAATTTCATCGTAAGGATTATGAAATATAATTCATGCTTATTTTGAAATTTCAATTTTTCTATGTTTCTTCATTATATTAAAATTTGCTGTCAATGCTAAAAATAAATGTGGTTAACAGTTTTATGTTTTATATCTTGTAATAAATTGTATTTGTTTGCTTGTAATATGAGTTTAAAAGTTAATATTTTGTAGGGTCGAGATGATCTACGCCAGGATGCTGTTATGCAACAAGTATTTTTCCTGGTTAACTGTTTACTTAAACAAAAGATGGAAACTCAACAAAGGAAGCTTCATATCAGAACATATAAAGTAATTATACATTTATTTTCTTTCTTCCTTTCTATCAAAGAATAAGGAAAAAATAGTTTTATAATTTATTGATATAACTATTTTTTGTTTTTAATTTCTTCTAGAATTTTTTTCTTCGTTGTGTTTAGTTATACTGTTATCTAATATTAATTTCTTTTTTTAAAAGATACATTTCAATAAAAATCTTACGTAATTAAATAGTTCAGATAATATTTTTTAGTGTTTAATAAAAAAATGCAATATAAATTATTCAGAAAGTGTTAAGTATATATAAGTTTAAGAACTTTTTCAGAAAAACAACTTCCAATCCAAGATTTCACAACAATCTTTGCTTTTGTTTTGCTAATCATTCTTCTTGTGTTATTTGTGTTTTAAGATTTATTTGTGTCATAATATATATAGATTGCAGTCCAAACATATAGGTTATAGTATAACACATATGTATAATATTCTTCTCTTGAGTATATATTACTTATATATCTATAGTATAGTATATATATATATTGAATATAGTAATATAGCCACACTGAGCTCTTGTAAATAACTAAACAAAGTATTTTCATGAAATATGATAACAGCATTCAAAGTATTAAGGTCAAAATATTAAAGGTATATAACAGATCAACTGATAGATTGTTGAATCAGTAAATCTTTTTAATATGGTTTTCAGGAAACTTGTCTTATGTATCAGTAAAATTCAAATTAATTAATTTTAACAAACATTAATATTTTGCATTGTTATAGAAATGTGAAAGTTATTAAATTATATTATTAGGGCATTATTCATATTGGTTGTTTTTATATTTAGAGTTTGGTAAAGTTAATTTAAATTATCACCCTATGTTCTGGCAACTAATTCAATAAAACCTTAAAAAAAAGAAAAAATGAACATAATAGATTCTCAGGGGCGCCCATATGTTTGAATTTAGGGGTGGGGGGCTTATGAAAGAAAGCGGCAAATTAATGAATTAAAAAATTAATGAAAGGAAATTTTATCTATTTAAATATTTTTTACTTAATTAGCTGAATAACTAATTAATTTCACTTTTAATTATACATGATTAATCAAATATGCATATGTTTTATTAAGCATATATTTTCTAGGGAGGGGGGAGCCCCTTTGGCCCTCCCCTATGGGCACCCATGTAGATTCCACATGATACACTTTTGCTATCATAGCTGAAAATGTATAACTCTATTTTGAGACTTTTTAAAATCTTGAAATGACAAATGATATCTATTTACTTTGAACTCGTTTAAAAATCAGTGGTGTAATGTTTATTGACCATTATAGATTCCCGATGATACGCTATTGATATCAAGGCATAAAATGCATCACTTTATTTTGACAATTTTATCTCTTCAAGACCTTGATCACATTACATTATATAATAGAGCTGAAAATGTATCACTCTATTTTGACAATTTTAATCTCTTCAGGACTTTGATCCCATTTACATGATCAAGCAACTCTCCTTTCATAGTCCACGGTATCATATATGAAAGGAGCCTTTTATTCCAGCAGCCCAAAATCTTAAGGACTTGATCTCAATTTGGTATGATCTTAATCTTGATCTCAATTAGTATGTAATTGTACTTTTTATGAAATATACTTTCGAAATGTGCGGACCTGGAAAAACGTGTGTTTCTCTTCTCACTGGTCCTTAACAGGTAATATTTTGAAGTTACTAATGATATCTAGTTTGTTAACTGTGCACTTATTTAAAAATCAGTGGCATTATCTTAGAAAACATATTAACTCTGATTTACTTTTTAGGTTGTTCCTGTTTCTCGAAGAAGTGGTGTATTGCAGTGGTGTGAAGGTACACAAGTTCTTTCTCAGTATTTGATTGGAAGCAATGGTGCTCATACAAGATACTATCCAACAATGGCTACACCCTTGGAGTGTCGCAAAAAAATGGAGGTATGTGCTTATTTTTATTAAAAAGGATAAATATAACTTTTATTATATTTTTTTTGTACCAATGCATGTAAATTTTAATGATAAAATTTTTATGACGAGAATTAAAAGTATGTATTTGAATTAACAAATTTAACTTGTTTCCAATGCACTGTAATTAAAAAAAAATCTTTTTGCTCTAATATAAATAACTAACTTGTATTGTATGCATAAATTTAATAAAATTAAAGCTTGGTTAATCTTTCCTAAAATATTTATTTTAAATTTAAAAATTTTTTATGTCATTATTGCAAGATGTTTTGTAAATTTTGTATTTGTTTGTAGACATTCTCTTAATAAATTGCTTACAAATAACTTTCTGAGTTTTTTTCTTTAAACTATAGTCCCTCTGCCTGTCATATTACTTTCATATTTGCTTCATTAATGTTTGCTTACAGTAAACTTTGTTACCATTCAAAAGTTTAACTTTTATTGAACATTTTCTTGACCTTAATTTTACTTTTTAATCAGCAACAGGCTTCTTTTCTATTTAAATCATCAATTTTCCAAATGTTATTGGTTATTCTGTTATTTATGAAATCAGGAAAAAATTGTTAAAAAAATGTTAGTGTTAATTAATTAGCTTGCCTCTTTAAGAGTCAAGCTAATTATGCCAGAGTGTGACATCTCACTATTATTTGGAGTGCATTTTTTTTTGTCTTAGGTTACACTCTAATATGTTTTGTTAAGTGCAATTATGATTAGAGCACATTGTAATAATTCAATACAATTAGTAAAAATATTGCAACATAACTGATATATAAATAATTTTTTCTTGTGTTGAAATAGTAGACTGTGTTTCAAAATATTTACTTAAACTAAATTTGTTTTCTGTCTTTTTTAAAGTCATTGATATCTACATTTAGGGGGCATTACTGAGAGACTAGATATTAGCAATAATGTTATGCAAAATGTATTAACATTAAGTTTAATAGATCTTATGAGCATATTTATAAATTTTAAGTTGATTTACATATTATTTTAAAATAGTGTGTTTTGGTAGCCTTTTCTCTAATTAATCTAAGCTTGTGTTGTCTATGAAAACTAAAGTGAATTCTTTATTTGAAATTTTTTTGAATGAAAGCTGGTTCTGTTTGCATCTAATTGCTTGGATTCGAAGATCATTTAAAAATCATTACATTGAATAAGATTTATAACTTCATGCACATCTTAATCATATCAACTATTAATCTAACGTTTATTTTTTTATGGTTTAAAAAAATTTTCTTGCATTTTATCTATAGTTTTTGATTTTAATTATTAGCTCCTAATTAATTTTTTCATCCTCATGAAAATTTTGCTTTAAACTTTTCAAATATTCATAAGTATTATCTATTTTCATGTAAAGCACAATGAGTTTTAATGAATAAAATTCAATTTGTGGCATTTTGACATTAATATTTTTCAACATAAGCTTAAAAATTAGGTTAATCTTTAAGGCATTGCTAATAAAATAAATAATCTTTTAATCTTTTTGGAATTGCTAATGAAATAAATAAGTGAGCTACTAAACTTAACAAAAATAATAGTTGTTATTTGATATTTTTAGAGCATATCAAGTGTTTCGCAGTTGCCAAAGAAGAGACAAATATTTGATTCAATATGTGCTAGTTTCCCTCCTGTTTTCAGATACTTTTTCTTTGAAAATTTTCCTGAACCTTCAGCTTGGTTTGAGCGACGTCAATCATATACTAAAAGTGTTGCTGCTAGTTCAATCGGTAGGCCAAAATTTCAGATTTTTTTATATTCAACACTCAATGTTCATAAATACCTTAATATAATTCTCTTTGGTATAGAATTCTTTTTAACTATCAAGTATTTCTAATATAATTTTGAAAATTTATTTATATTGATTATGTTCTCAACAATGTTAATATTATTATAATTTGTTTTTAGGCCAGAATCATATAATACATTAAAATAGATTTCTATATTTTTTTTAAACTTTATATAATTATTTGTTTTTTATGCTTAATTATAAAATGTGAACAGTTTTTGGATAGTGATAGCTTAAAAATCTTTAATGTACTAATTTCTTTTTTTTTTCAGTTGGCTATATATTAGGACTTGGTGATAGACATGTAAATAATATTTTAATCGATAAAAATACAGCCGAAGTTGTCCATATAGATTTTGGTAAGTTTAAAGTTTATATAACTCTCTTTATATTTACAAATCAATTGTTGTATTATAGATACTTTTATATTTCTACACCTTTATATTACTTGCATTTATTACAAGAAAATAAATATGGTTCTGTTACATAAAATGTTTAATCCTATGCTTCAAATTCATTTCTTAAATGTCCAATTTGATTTAAAAATTGCTAATCTTGTTCAAATATATAATTGTTTATGAATTATATACAAGGATGATATGAAGGTATTGAAAAGGATAATAATGAGATATTCATATTAACCTTTTCCAATTAAGTAAAAAAATGCATTTGCAAAAGTTTAAGTTTTATTTTAATTCAATATACTACTCCCTTAACAATTTGAAAGATAAATCGTTATAAGTAAGTTAGTGAAATCTGTCCAATGGAGCTGAACATATGACCTGTTCAATTGATATAAGATGTCTAGTACTACTAGACAGATGAACCACAAACGGTTAATATTGTTTTTCTTCTGTACTTTATTATATTTTAATTACAATGTTAACCTTTAATATTGTGTAAATTAAAAATTAAATCCTTTTAATAGGTATTGCTTTTGAAAAAGGACGAATTTTGGCAACACCAGAAACTGTTCCTTTTCGCTTAACAAGGGATATTGTAGATGGCATGGGAATTAATGGAGTGGAGGGTACTTTCAAAAGGTATTATATTAAAAGTTACTCCTTTGCTTTCATTTAAGAACTTTTTATATTAATTTATTATAATTGATATATTTTTAATCTATAAAATTAGTATTATATAAAACTAGCATTTTGCAAAACTAGTATCACAAAAAGATAAAATTAAAAATTTTTTTTTATCATCATCCTTAATTATCAATGACTGACTTACATGTAATAATGTAGTACATGTATAATAAGTTTCTTTCTCTAAATGGTTATCTTAAAAGAAAATGATTATTTATGATTAAATTGTTGTACAAAATGCAATTGATATCTGTTCAAACACTTTATACCTTTTGCTCCCCATGCTTTTTTGGAATTTATAAGCTTTCATTCTTGTTTTATATACAGTAGAACTTTGATCGATTATTTTTCAAGGGACCATTTATTGTGAACGATAGATATGAGAAAACGATGATAGATATGAGAAACGAAACGTCAGCATAAAATAATGACTAGAAAATGCAGGAAAAGTAATAAAGAATTTTTAGACTGGAAAATTAATAAATTTACTATAAGTATAAAAAATTTTAATTGAAAAACATTGTAATTAATCTATATTTAGAGATGCAAAAAGAAAATAAATAAGCACATTTATTTATTTAAAAGATTAGGAAATTTTGGTTGCGAACACTCTCTTAATCTTTCCGTGATAACGGAAATAAAAATTTTCTACATTTGTAAAAAATTGCTGTTTTCTGTAAGAAGTTTGCTTGTATAGAGAAAGTTTCCCATAGTTCCAGTTTGCAGTGTTCATCAATACTACTCTTTTACTTCTTCAGTTTCTGTAGTCATTTCTTGAACCGACAGCATCACATTTCCATCAACTGATGAAAATGGAAAATGCCAGAACGATAGATCAAAGCTTGACTGTATTGCTTAACTTGTTATAGCTAAAAATTATTGGATTTTAGAAATAATTGCTCTTTTTTTTTGTAAGATGCTCAGAAAAAACATTAGAAGTTATGAGGAACTCTCAGGATGTACTTTTGACTATACTAGAGGTGCTTTTGCATGACCCTTTGTATGAATGGACTGTTCCTGCATCTAAGTCTTCTCAGAGATCTAATGGATCTTCCAGTAGCCAAAATAATCAAGGTAAAATATTTTATGCACTAATTTTAATAACTGTTTTCAAAGTAAAATCATATAGTTTTCTGAAGGGAGATAAGATTATATTACTTTAGTTATTTACGTTTATTTAATACAGCAAAGCTAGCACATTTTTATTTTGTTTGTTTAGAGTATTATGTTCCTCCATTTGTGCCTCAAGTTTTAGTTATTTTAAATTCAAATTTAATGACCTTAAAAATATCAGTAGCATAACAATCTGTCAGCCTTGCTTACCACCAGCAATTCTTGTAACCTTCATTATTAGCAGTTAAGTATAGATTTTTCTCATGTTATTTTAAAGAGAAAGGTACTCTTTCATAAATGCACCCATTTGAAAAAATTCAAGATTGTTAAAGAAAATATGGTTTCTTACCTGATAAAGGAAATAAAAAAAGGGGGGTGAAGGATCCATAGAAGCCTCTACCACAATTCCATGAGTGTGTTTCTACTTTTTTACTGTTAATGCTCATATTTTTATAGTTCATTATTTTTTTTGCTACTCCTTTCCCTGAAGTTTTCATATTCTTTGCATATTATGATGTTGAATTTTTTTTACAATTTAATACTCTAAATTTTATCATTTTGTCTTTATGCAAAGGTGGTAATGCCTCTTCAAAAGTATGATAGATAAAAAATATTGTATTTTCCTAAGAAAAGAATCTTCATCAATTAAATTCCAAAAAGACTGTTCTAACAAAAAAAATTATCTGCTTTTGACATTTCATAATCTATATGTGACAAAACAAATAATTACTCATGGATCAGGAAACATAATGGCATCTGTACTGTTTTTTTTAATCAATGTCAAGTCTTTATGCCGTTCTGGACCATAATGCTAAGCGACTTAACTTTAAACTTTTGGGAGAACGAATAAAAAGTGAGTGTTGTCAGAAAGATTTTTTAAACTAATAAATCTGATGTTGCAGTGATAGTTTTGATAATGTAAGGAAACTAAATAGCGTTTGACAATTTAATTTTTACCTTAAAAGTGGGGTTTTCAACTTATTGTGTGCGTGGGTCACAGCAATAAGATTTGGAAATTATGGGGACTGGAAGTAATAATATAGGTAAAAAAAGTTCAGAAGAAGGAAAGGATAATAATTTCAGTGTAAATTGCCAAGTTTTTTTACTTTTAAAATTAAAAAATTTAAATTAAAGTGATTCTTAGACCAGATGAAATAAACCACTTTTACAGTTATGTATCCATGATGAGTTTGAAAAAGTCTTGATGGATTATAAAAACTAAAAAAAATCTCGTTTTAGTATTTCCACATGCTATTGCATCAGATTTCAATAATGTTTAACGAAAATCATCCTTGATCTATTTACATTAATTTGCTTAAAAACAGCATGTATAAAAACATATCTTTGTGAAAGACATTTATAAGTAAACCTTAGTATGTTCAGATGCAACTTGTTTATTATTTCTTTTAGTCTCAATGAAAGATCAAATAGTATATTTAACCTTTTTTTATAACTATAATTATCAGTCTTTTTTATAGTATCTTCAAACTAATTTTTTCTGAATGAAATATTTCGGTGTGCCATCAAAATGTCATCGCCGGAACACGAGTAGATCTTACCTTAAAATAACAATTTTTGGAGTGAAAAAAATTATATGTTCCACTTCCAATTTTTCCACATACTAAATATAAAAAGATAGTTATTTATAGACTGATTATGGGATTTTTACACAAATAGCACATTTCTCATGTAAGTATGGGAGTGAAGATATTAAAAATATCATAAATAGAACAAAAGTTCAAAGTTAGGTTTTAATGATAAATATATTTTAAACAAAATTGGTTGAATAACTAATTCTTAAGCAACATAATTTTAAAAAAGTCAGATATTTTAAATTCTATTTTTTAGGAACTATTCATATTTTGCCATGGATGATTATTACACCATTTAAAATGATGTAAAAATTTTTATACCTTACAATTCTAAATTGTTTCGACTTTTTATTAAATAATACAAAATAATAGCTATAATTTGTTGTATATCTATTCCAGAAGTGAACACTCTTGCTGAAAGAGCTTTAATGAGACTGCAACAAAAATTACAAGGTCTTGAAGAAGGTGTTGCTATGAGTACAGAAGGACAAGTAAATTTGTTAATACAACAAGCAAGAGACCCCAATAATCTGTGTCGATTATACGTTGGATGGCAGCCATTTCTGTGATAATAAATTGCATGTTATAAAGAAAGTCAGTCACTTGTAAATATTTTGTATGTAATAAAAGTACTATTTTTTTCTACATAGTTTCCTTTTACTTCAACATGTATAAATAGCATCCTAATTTCCCATATTAAATAAATATTTTTTTTAAAGAAAACTCATAAATTATTTAATAATCACTAACTTCTAATATACAATTAACTACAGTAATTGCACAGTGTACAAAAAAAGGGGAAACATCCAAACCTGGATAACTTTTTATCAAATAGCCATTTACTAAGAATGCTGTTTTATTGGTGTATGCATTTATAGAATGGCATAAAGAGAGCTTAATATTTGTGGCAATAAAGTTAAAAGAATGTATTGGGCGGTTCACATTGCCAGAATGAAACAAAAAAACTATCTATAGGGAATTTTTTATGCCCAACCCTTCAAAGAGAGAATCCCAAACAACAATCGCTCGATTCTGTGGAATCGGGTTTTAAAGTTGCTGGGATAGAAGATACAGCCTAGGGAAGAAATGGTTGTCCTAGAGTGAATTTTTAGCAGAAAGTCTTGGTCCTCCCTGAGCTGTCATGCCAAGTACACTATGCAGAAAATTTATTTATAGTATTTTTATTTAAACTCTGCTTCATTGAATGTAAAGTATAAATTTGTATACTATACAGTAACAAGTTGTTTAGTCTTTTAACTAAGATTTGATATATCCTATCACAAGTCAGAATTATTTGGTGCATAAAAATATGATTATAGAAATGAAAGATTTAGATAGAAAAACTGATCATAGAAATCTGTTTGTTAAAACCCTCAACTTTTCAAGTTAATTTGTGAAAATGCCTCAGTATGCCACATTAAAATTGCCATGGCTTGATCTGAGTTTTTATCAAACTATGAATTTAAAATTTTATTTGATTAGATATTATGCATTGAAAAGTGCACCACAAAATAATGTGTATTTTTGAATGTTCATAAAATACAATACAAAAAAATCAGATCGAGGAAGATTCTTATACCTGACCCAACGTAAGTATGCAAATTAATTAGTGCAGCTAATGTTTTAAGTTTGAGAACAAACATAAATTTCTCAACGTGAAGCTACCTTTAACTTCAACAAATTTAAATTTTTGATTTTCAAAGTATGGGTGGTCTAGATTGTGGCTATATAACTTGTTCATCCAAAAATTATATGTAAAAATATATAAATTGATTAATGTATGAATTAAGAGATGCTTGTGCAAAACAAAATATTCTAATTGTGTATGAACAGTCAGTGTTTTCACTACAGCGCGAGAATCTTGCCTATTTTTTTCTTTTCTCTCAATAAAAAACGATTAACGCGAGAAGTTCGCGCACTCTATTAATCAATTTCAAAATGCACGAATTTTTGAAAAAAATTCGTCTTTTGCCATTTTGAATAAAATCCGTTTCACTTTTCTTCCTTGATCTTTCATTATTTCGAACATCGGTCTTTGTCATCTAGCTTCCCTATTTATCAGTATTGTTCAGAACCGGTGCTAACAGCAGAGCACCCCCCCCCCCCGAACCACAGAACCCCTTTCAGATCACATTTCTCTGCAACCACGTGTTCACCGTAGGTAAGGTTTTTTCATGTAAGACGTTTACATTTTTCGTGCATGAATGTAAGATGGACAAATACCTTGTTAAGGCGACATCTTCTACTCCATAACGGACAAATGAAAATGAAACAAATGTCGATAAAACGAAACAAATACGGATATTTTTCAGCCAAATAAATATAATAGCCGATGAAAAAGTAGATATAGAACATTTTCCATATGATGATGCAGCAAAAATATTCAATTAGAAGATGTGAAAAATGTATTATAATTAAAGAAATAATTTTTTTTTCCAAGTCAATTCGTGTTTTTTTAATTTTTAGAAATCTCGCTTAACTTTTTGAAATCTCACCCTGTTTTTGAGAAAGGGTGAGAAATTCTCTCCCATTATTTTTCTGTAATGAATACACTGACAGTGATATTTTTACAATCTAGTCTGGAGAGGTAAAATTTATATAAAAATTGTAGATCAGTACATTAAATTTTTGAGACAAACCAAATAAAAATTAGCTATATGAGAGCTCTTACTTATTTAGCTATTTTCCTTAACTTTTGTGATTTGAGTTCTCTATTGATTTTTGTTTATTTGGCTGGTTGCTAGCTGGATGACAGTTTGTAAGTAAATCTGCATAAAGTAGAAATACCCGGAAATTACGATTTCCTTATCAATTACAGACTTTGTTTTTTAGACTATTTAATTAACTATTATTAAATAGGTGCACCTATTAAATTGATTGTGATGTAAAATTGCACTTAGTGCATTTATCATCATTTTTGTATTAGTGAAGATTCTTGTATTAATACACTTAAAGTTGTTTTCATTAATTTAACTTATTCTTATGCTTAACGTCTTATGATTAAATTCGTATTATACATCAGGGGTAATTGTGAGCCCAACTCAAAAATCCTGAAAATTTCTTGAATAAAATCATTAATGACGCATTTCAAAAAATTAATGTCTTCATAAATTTAAATCATTGATATTTTCACAACATGAAATTCTAAATAAATTATATGCAGCATAATTTTAATGAATAATTATTCATAAGTATACTTTTATCTCTAACCACATTTGTTATTCTACCAGATAAAATATTTACAAATGAAAGAGATGCCAAGTATAAATTCTAGTTCTAACATTTTTAAATAAAATATACAAGAATTTTTACACAGAAATGTGATTGATGATTTCTTGAAACTTCTGAACCTTGGATTTCCGGATCGCAATCAGCGAAAACTCTGGAAATTCAGATTTTTTCTGGAGCACAATCCTTACTGTAGACCTCAAGGGTTAAGTACAAAGTAGAAAAATCACAAAAAAGAAAAAAAAACGTATCTATGCTCAATAATGCAGCAGCTTGAAAAAGGCCGTTCTGCCGAATGTGATACAGTTATAAGAGAATGAAGAAAAATTTAGACTGACTCTTTCCTCCATAGGCAAGTTACAGAGTTAAAAAAAAAAAAAAAAAAAAAAAAAAAAAAAAAAAAAAAAAAAAAGAATGACCTCTGACCATCATTCATTGGTCCTATTCCCATGACATAACTCATCCCTAGCCAATCCATGTTTGAATACACAAGCGGGCGACCACAGTTGCACTGATGAAGGTTGCCTTTTGAGCATCCGAAACAGCTGTCTGTATTTTATAAATATTTTTGTGCTCTTTAACGTTGTTTGCCTTAGTTTGCAATCCATGTTTATTAAGGAAATTCTTGTATTCCTAAGGGATTTCTCAATAGAGAATTTAGTTAAAATATTGCAATCCAGCTGGCAAATAGCCAAATGAAAACATATAAAATGTTATAAATTTAAAAGAATTTTAATTAAATACAATCAACTTTGGTCGGTGATATCCTAATTTTTTAGACATTTAATTCTTTGACCGCAAAATTTTAGATATAACGATTTAAAAATCGAAAATACAATGATTTCATCAAAATTATAAATACTAACAAATAATCTAGTTTAAGTAAATATTAACAAAGGTGTTTTTTCAGTTTCTTAAGAACAAATTTCTTTTGGTTCCAAAAGACTCGTATAAATGCTTTTAAGATTAATTAAATGTTAATTCACACTCCAGATAGTTGGATGAAATAAGTACACAACTTTTTAAGAGTATATGCTATATATTGAAGAAAAATAACATGTTTTGATAATACATTAAAATTCATATTTAACAGAATGCTTTTAAACACTGATATACAACATCTTTATTCATATGTAGTTATATAATGGAACTAAATACAAATCAATATAACTTTGGGTAAGGAACTTGTAGCAAGCAGTATTTAATTTTTGGCTTTAGAATATCTGTCACTAATATCTTTCCAATTGGCTACTTTCCAAATAGCTTTAACATAGTCTGGTCTAACATTCTTGTACTGTAAATAATAAGCATGCTCCCAAACATCAATACCAAATAGGGGAATTAGACCTGGGAGAAAAAAAGTAATACATTAATACTAATTTACATGAATCCTCAACTCACATATTATAAAATATAATTTATACATGCTTGTTTTTAATGCAGATTTTAATATGACACATAACATTTTTTAATGAACTAAAAGTATCAATCTTCGGATACTCATAGTACACTTATGTAACCGAAGAAATACCAGTAAATTAAGTTTATAGTTCAGTTACCGATATTTCTCATTATGACATTTAAAAGACTATATATACACCGTTGTAGAAACTTTTTCATGGCTGTTTTACCTTCATTGGTACAGTACAGAACCCGTTATCCGGAAATCAGAAAACCAAAAAACCGGAACAAAATTCAATAAATTTTCTCACCATTTTTTTTTAAAAAAAAAACAATTTTTTTTCCTCATAAGATTTCACGATTTTTCTTTCTTTTTTTAAAGATGTTTACCTTACCATCATTTTGGAAACAATCATTAGTGTATTACTTCATCGTTTTTTCTTATTTTTAAGATTATTTCCAATTTTTTTTTTTTTTTAGTCGGGTTTAACAATTAAAAAAAAACGGCTTTGTTATATCGCTGGGCTTTGCTTTAAAAGCCAGACATCATAAAGTATGTGAATGTATAATCAAGTATTTTGGAAATGAAGAAAAACTATGTATTATATTAGGGTATTAAATCTCTGGAAGCAGGTTAAGGTATTATTTCAACCTGGAGCAGGTAATGTTTGTTTTCCCTAAATCCCTTTCATTAATTATTTATTCCCTGTTTTCAAGTTCTCTTTTTCCCGCTCTGACGTACGAGCGAACCACCAATAGGTAGTAGCTATAGCTGTGACGAAATAATGTCGTCATCGAACCTGTGCAGCGTGGACGGTGTGGCGCGCGATCGACGAAGGAAGAGTTTTTTTTTTCTCTCTCTCTTAGCTTCCCGAGGTGATGGTCGTGACTGGCGCCTGCAGGGTCCGAATCAAGTTAACGCGTCCCTATCTCCCGATGGACATCACGATAAGTTTTCCTATTTCTTTTCATATTGCTTCGTTTAACGCTAAATTTAAATAAACTAATTTTTTTTTTTTTATTTATTAAATCCGTAGGATCCTATCAAATACGTAATTCTAATAATTAAACTTAACTTCGTGGTAGCTGTGCCACGTGCTCGCGCTAATTTAACTTAATATGAAATGAAAACTTAATATTTTTTTTTTATCATCCCCTGCTCCAGAGAATCTTTTTTTTATTGTATTAAAATGATTAGTAATGATTTTCATTGTCATGTTTAAATTAGAATGTTAAACCACATGAGGAATGTTATACTTAATTGTTTTAGAATGTTAAACCACATGAGTAATGTTATACTTAATTGTTTGAGCTGAACATGATTAATATGATTTTCAATAAATATTGTAATTTTATATAAACTTAACTCTCATTTATTAGCAGTTATTAATTGATTCACTTTAGGCAGTTATTGTGATTTTAGTAGCTTTTAGTTATATATTTGAATATTTTCCTGACAGGCTCGAACCTGATTTTAGATTAGCTTAAATAATTTATTCGGAGGAAAATGCTTGAATTACTTTGATTGCATAAAAATAATAAAATATTAAATCAAGATAAATAATTTTATTAAGAAATCTAAGCCTAGATGCAATTAGATTTAAGTATTAGTGAAGCACGTGTCGATCTACACGTGTTGATTTAGACTTGAACTAGAATAGTAAATTGTTAATTCTAATTTTTTCTTAATTAATTTCATAATTAAATTAATGAAACGGTTCGATAGTGATGAGTAATTATCAAGGAATATTAATTATTTTTCTCCACTAACTAGTTATTCAAATTCACAACGCAATTCAAATTAATGAGAGACACATTCTTAGGTACTGTTATATGTCCCCATAAAGTAAATATAACAAATGGTGCCGAGACACCTGTTAGGAAAAATTTTATTTCAGTAAATAGTAATATTTAGAAAAAAAAAAAAAACTTTTTTTTAACGTCATGTTCAGCAAATGATTTTGAATTTGATGCATATTATTTTCATTTGTGTGTTATTTTGTTATTAGTATTACTGGTATTAAGGTATATTTATGTGAATGTGTGATATATTCCCCTGATGAGATTAATATTAGTGGTTACAAAGTTAATTAGATTAATGCTTTCGGAATAGCAATTATTTTTAGGTAAACTTTCACTAAGACAAAAAATTTTAGTTTACATATTTTTTTTGAGTGTTGGTTTTTCCGTTCTTTAACTAGACATGACCGATAACCAGTTAGAAGGTCTTTCTACAAACTCTACGGGAGTAAAAACAATAGACATTATTCCAGTAGTTAAAAGTCACACAGTTTCTGAGTTCTTACCCGTGATCCCATCGTTTGACGGAAATTCTAATTTCTCTGCTTTTATAGATAAATTTAATTCGATTGCTGACTATTGTAAATGGGATGATAATGACAAAATTTTGGCTCTTTCGTTACGCCTTATCGGCGAAGCTCAGGAATTCGTATCCACTCAGCGAGAGTTAAGGTACACTAAGGATTTTAAATTGTTAGTTAAATCGTTAAGGGAAAGATTTGAAACTAAATCGAATATGGCTTTGTATATAACCAAATTAACACAGGCATATCAGCTGCCTTGTGAAAATGCACGCCAGTTTTTCAGCCGTTTAGAAGGGATATCATATAACTGTATTCCAAGTAATGGCGGTGAAGAGTTTGAAAGTTATAGAGAACAACTTTTGTTATCCGCTGCTAAGCAAGGTTTAAGGGTTGAATTGTTAAGAGGAATTGCATCGACCGCACTAGATAGTTATAATGAATTTAAAAAACATACTCTTACGTTTGAGGAAAATTTTAAGTTAATTGAGCCAATGCAATTAGCGGCAGCAATTCAAGCTAAATCGGAAGATAATACAGCAGCCAAAATAGATGATCTAAATACAAAAATCGAACAGCTTACACTAACAATTTCTAAAATGCAAACAAAACTCGATACCGAACAAAACAATCGGGAATATAGAGAGAAGCCGCGTCAAACACATAGTGCTAGAAATCGTTATCAGAATCAGTCTGAAAAGAAATGTTTTAACTGTAAAAAATTGGGACATTTAGCAAAGAATTGCCCAGTTCCATATTGTAATTACTGCAAACGTATAGGTCATTCAGTAGAGAATTGTTTTAAGAAAAACAAAGATTTAAACTAACTAGGGATGAGGTTTCAAACAACTTTGAGACTGCTGTAAAAGTGTTGGACTCTAAAAAAGACAACACGCAT
Organism: Parasteatoda tepidariorum; assembly: GCF_982258835.1. Taxonomy (NCBI): domain Eukaryota; kingdom Metazoa; phylum Arthropoda; class Arachnida; order Araneae; family Theridiidae; genus Parasteatoda; species Parasteatoda tepidariorum. The sequence continues at coordinate 70,946,493 of NC_141759.1, forward strand.
GGTTATAACTTAAGGTCAAAACAAATAAGGTTTAAAAAAAAAGAAAAAAAAAAAAAAAAAGAAAAAAAAAAAAAAAGAAACATAAATTTTTGTACGAATGTTTTTATGTATGTGTGTTAAAAATGTTAATTTGGGTGTTTGGGTTTTTCTGAGCTTGGAATTGTATCTTTTGAGGATAAGTTCTTCCATTTTCCCCTCACCGTTCCCTTCACAACAGAAATTCTTGAGAAATCTTGTTGAAAGCTCCAAATAGAAAGAACTCTTGATAGGACTGTCAAACATGATGAATCACCTTAAGAAATTCTTCATAACACAAACTTTAACTCAGATAATCTAGTTGACTATTTTGTGGTCCAACTGCAAAAGAAGTAAGACCAGACAGAGACCTGAAACGAAAGGAAATTCCTATCTACTGCTCTCGTAGCCTGATCAACTGTGAGGCAAAGGAGAGAATTTACCTTACAAGACAACTTCCCCTTCAGTGCTAAACGTGATGAAATGTTGAAATCCCCGGATTGGCCACTCGAGGAATAAATAGTTGATTACCAAAGCAATGATGATGGAAAAAGGCTTCCATGGCGCCTGGAACCCTCAACACACACCGAACTAGTACTCAAAAACCAAAAACATGATGGAAGATTGGCAGACGTATTTGACTCTGAATCCCGGATTTTTTTTTTCCTTTCCTGAAAAACCATTAAATCCAGGAACCCTCAGTGAATCCTCGAAAGATGACAGATACATTCCAAGCAGGTGAAATGCTAAACAGAAGAGGATCTTTTGTGAACACTTAATAAAAAAAATTCATCCTCAATGACAAAGTTTCGTTAGCTAAGACAATTTCCAGAATTTGTCCTCTTGGGTGCAATTCCTCCCCTCAGATCCCCGAACTCCCCTCTCTAAGGTTATGTCATATTTACTGTATTTGTTATGATATGTTATCTATGATGTTTGGTAATAAGGCAGATTCAAATTATAATATGTGACGTCAGTCTGAAAGTTTAAAAAAAAAAAAAAAAAAATTTTTTTTTGAAAAAGTCTTCTTTTGCTTAAAAATATATATATGTATGTCTGTGTACATAATATATATATTTTTTCCCTTACCCGGTTGGTATGTTATATCGCTGGGCTTTGCTTTAAAAGCCAGACATCATAAAGTATGTGAATGTATAATCAAGTATTTTGGAAATGAAGAAAAACTATGTATTATATTAGGGTATTAAATCTCTGGAAGCAGGTTAAGGTATTATTTCAACCTGGAGCAGGTAATGTTTGTTTTCCCTAAATCCCTTTCATTAATTATTTATTCCCTGTTTTCAAGTTCTCTTTTTCCCGCTCTGACGTACGAGCGAACCACCAATAGGTAGTAGCTATAGCTGTGACGAAATAATGTCGTCATCGAACCTGTGCAGCGTGGACGGTGTGGCGCGCGATCGACGAAGGAAGAGTTTTTTTTTTCTCTCTCTCTTAGCTTCCCGAGGTGATGGTCGTGACTGGCGCCTGCAGGGTCCGAATCAAGTTAACGCGTCCCTATCTCCCGATGGACATCACGATAAGTTTTCCTATTTCTTTTCATATTGCTTCGTTTAACGCTAAATTTAAATAAACTAATTTTTTTTTTTTATTTATTAAATCCGTAGGATCCTATCAAATACGTAATTCTAATAATTAAACTTAACTTCGTGGTAGCTGTGCCACGTGCTCGCGCTAATTTAACTTAATATGAAATGAAAACTTAATATTTTTTTTTTATCATCCCCTGCTCCAGAGAATCTTTTTTTTATTGTATTAAAATGATTAGTAATGATTTTCATTGTCATGTTTAAATTAGAATGTTAAACCACATGAGGAATGTTATACTTAATTGTTTTAGAATGTTAAACCACATGAGTAATGTTATACTTAATTGTTTGAGCTGAACATGATTAATATGATTTTCAATAAATATTGTAATTTTATATAAACTTAACTCTCATTTATTAGCAGTTATTAATTGATTCACTTTAGGCAGTTATTGTGATTTTAGTAGCTTTTAGTTATATATTTGAATATTTTCCTGACAGGCTCGAACCTGATTTTAGATTAGCTTAAATAATTTATTTGGAGGAAAATGCTTGAATTACTTTGATTGCATAAAAATAATAAAATATTAAATCAAGATAAATAATTTTATTAAGAAATCTAAGCCTAGATGCAATTAGATTTAAGTATTAGTGAAGCACGTGTCGATCCACACGTGTTGATTTAGACTTGAACTAGAATAGTAAATTGTTAATTCTAATTTTTTCTTAATTAATTTCATAATTAAATTAATGAAACGGTTCGATAGTGATGAGTAATTATCAAGGAATATTAATTATTTTTCTCCACTAACTAGTTATTCAAATTCACAACGCAATTCAAATTAATGAGAGACACATTCTTAGGTACTGTTATATGTCCCCATAAAGTAAATATAACAGCTTTTTGTAGCGATTCAGAAAACCGGAAAAATCAGTTATGCGGAATAGCGATGATCCCGACCGTTCCGGATAATCGGTACCCTACTGCAAGTTTAGAGAACAGTATATATATACATGTGTCTGATATAAAATTGAATCTCTGAAAAAAAAATTCGGAGGCAGGGAGGAGGTATAAGTTTCTCTCAAAACTTCCGCTACGTTCCTGGTAAAACTGCCACATTTTTTTAAGAAATCTTGCAGCTTTTGAATTTTTAGGGTTCCTTCTAGATTTATCTGAACTCACATTTTTACACTTTAAATTTTAATTACTTACATAAGTAAAAGAATTCGCCATGAACAGTTTCTCCCACACTATAGAGTCCTCTTAAGTAATAAGGCTATTTTTATAAATGTGTGCAGTATTTTACAAGTTCTTTTTTCTTTCTTTCTTTATGACAATAAATTAAACATTCATGAATAAATTGTAAAACATTTTCTACCTGTTGTTGCTTGTAATGGATCTTGATTTGGGCATGTAGCTATCTGTAATTTCTTTGATGTAGGATTAAATCCCAACCAGGCCCAGCCAGACCCTTGAACACTAACTGCAGCGGCACTCAAGAGAGTTTGTAAATTTTCCAGATTATTAAAGTCAGATTTTATGGCAGACAGTAACTCACCTAAAAGACAAAATTGATATAAACTGTTGGTATTAAGTTATTCAAAATTCAAATGTGCATTGAAATTGTAGTTATGGATTATTTTAAACACTAAATTTAAATTAACAATGTATTATATTTATTTGTTAGAGATCTGTAGCAAAATAAAAATTTATTTTTTCATTAACTTTTAGCAAACAAGTTATAATTTTAAATTTAAATACATTGTTCCCTAGGCTAATGATGAGAGTTGAATCATTAAAGACCTGTCACATATTTAAAAAAATGTGTTATTATTTAACTTCTCTCAACTATTTGTTACTAAATAGATTTGCATATTTAAAAATAACTTTGGATTTAAGACATTAGTGAAGTTAACCATAGATAAACCAGTTAAATAATTTTGCCATTTTATGTGAAATATTTCATGCAATAAAAAAATCTACAAAAAGTTATATAAGCTTTTTTTTTCTCCTTTCTTTTATGTTTTCTTTTTATGGTACTTAAATTTTCAAATATTGCTACATAAATATACATTCTAAATCTTTAAAACTGATTTATTGAAATATTTATGTAAAATGGCACATAAATCTCAATCTCATTATCAAATTATTTACCTTGAGGTTCTCCTCCAGAAGGACTTAAATTGTTCCAAAATATTGAGTGATTGAGGTGTCCACCTCCATTAAATTTTAAAGCAGGACCTAAAGCAATAGCTGTAGAAACATCTCCTAAAAAGTTTTTAAAAATTCAAGAATTATTTAAATATTTTCTTCTTCAGTTTGTCTGTACACAAAAATTATAGAATAAAATAAAAAGTTTTTTTTTTAATAAATAAAATATAAACAAGGAAAACCTTTTAAAAAAAGTAATTTTAAGCAGACAATCGTTGTGGTTGAATTGCTGCAGAAATACTCCATCTTAACTAAAAACTTTTCAGTGCACAAACAAAAAGATGAAGGTAGGTAATCAATTTTTGTGCAATAGATAAATTGGGATACACAGTAAATTTTATGAAAATTTATGTCATGCTAATGTTTGCATACATTTGGATTGATATTTATTAATACAACCTTAGGTATGTAAATAAAAGTTTTTTAGTATGTCTTTGTCTACAAGATGAGATTAATAAATTTTTTGTGCAATAAATATATTGAGATACTCAGAAAATTTTTTGAAAATTCATGCCATACTATTGTTCACTTATATTTGAATTGACATTCATTAATACAAACAACCTTAGGTAATTTTAAATAAAAGATTTTTCGTATATCCATGTGCATATTTTCTTAGATTAGTATACATCCTCGATTCTATTAAAATATACCATTTTATTATAAAACTTTAGTGAAATTAATTTAGAGGACAATTGAGAAAGATTTGACGCCAACAATTTTGCAGAAAGTAAATGTTTTTATGACTCTTTTTCCAACTAGCTTAACCATGGTAGAAATTCTATGACCACATCATAAAGTTTCATAAATTTTATGACAAAAAAAAAAAAACTACTTAAGAGTTCCAAGGCTCACTTTGCACCTGCCAACTTGCTATGGTTGAACAAATTTTTCAATAAAAAGTTTTTTTTATAAAATATACAAATTCAAAATTAAATTAAATAAGACAGAATATATCCATAACCAGTCATTATGGAAAGAAAAAGGAATCCCTTAGGTGACTGTAGTTAGTGCAAACAAATAATGATACAGAAATACCCTCTAATAAACTCTTATCCTGAATTTGAAGTTAAATAAATGTTTTCAAAATTCTCTTATTGTGTAAAGAGCAATTTATACAATGTATTCAATTGAGATCCCACTAACCTTTTGCAACGGCTTCAGCCAATTTCTCTTCAGCAATATTCAAATTATTTACATAGGTAGCATGATGCTTTGAATGATGGAGTTGCATAATTTCAGCAGAGATTGTAGGCTCCAAAGCACCATAATCATACGCTAAATCAGGCAAAGTATGTTTAGACAAAGCCTGATTAGCTAATGGGAGAGTAGCTTTAAAACTTCTATAGAAAATAAAGAAATAATTAAACATTGGCAACATTAATACAAACAAAGTGGTAAAATAAAAGCATTCCAAAACTAACAAGACTTTGTTTACTTTCAATAATTTGAAAGTGTCAAAAGGTAAATATAAAATACAGTGCATTTTAATAGCGTTTGGAATTTAAATATTTTCTTCATAATTACAAGAAATCCCTCATAGCTATAAGAAGGTTAAAGAGGAAAGTGTAAATGACACAAAGAATTTTTATGTTCCCGCAAATTGATAAAATTCTAAAAAGAACAACGGTTCGATAGCTATTGAGAATATTGTATTAACTAGTTAAATAAACCAACCTTTTAAATATGATGGATATTTTATTAGAAAACATTATCAAAGGTTAGGAGACTATAAAAAGAAAACACTTCAATGTTTAAAAATAATAATCGGTAAGTTGCATAAGATCTGGATTCGCATAGAATAATCACATACGCTTCCGGCTGACTATTTCTGTAAGCAGAAGCTTTTCAGAACCTTGAAAAATAATATAAAGTAAAGAAACAAACTATTATAGGAATTAAATGCGAGGAAAATTAGACTTAGAATTTTGATTCAATTTTTCATTAAAATGAAAAACACTTCTTTCAAAATAAAATGCTTATAAAAATAATTTAAGGATAATTATGAGATGGCAACTTTAAAAATTGTTGATTTTGTGAAATCGATGATTTGATCTGCTTGGGGGATATTCCCTTTGAAATATTTAACTTATCTATAATATTTTTATTATGTGGAATTGAGTAAGTTATCATTTTTTACCTTTTGTTTAATAAATTGATAAACATTAATTTCTTAATTAGTTAAGAAGTGATATATACTGTGGATGTTTCTGTTTCGACAAAATGGCGCCTTTTGACCTCTTGTTAGGGAATATTAACAATTGCTTTTTCTTAGATTAAAATTGCTTACTGAAAACAGATATGTTGATTTCTATTTAAATTTTCTCTGTTTTGTGAGCGGTAAAATTATCTATTTCTTAATATTTTTTTTTTTACATTGTTCTTTATTGAATGTTTGTACTTAACCTTCTCATTCCACTATCCAATAGTTAAAGCTAATTTATGTGATTATGATTTAAAATTTCCTTCCTAATTTTATTAAAAAAATATGTTTAAAAGTAGTGAAATTTAAATGTTTGCTGATTGCCATTTGTAATAATATTGTTGGTTTCTTGTAGGATTTTTACAATGAAAATTGGTTGTATTTATTTAGTTTAAAATGTATCATTGTTTCATATTAATCATAATTTGCACTTAATTTCCAGAAACTGCGGTTATGCGAAGGGTGGCTATGATGACCATACCTTCTTTGACTAAATCATGGCTACTTCTGCTCTGTGCAGAAATTGTGTGGCATAAGGAACAAAAGAATAATTAACAAGCTGTGTTCTGCATCGGCCATATCTTCATGTTTTAGTTATTACTCATAGTGCTGTGATGATTTTTGTTTTACATGCAACCTTAAAAATTAACCCTTCAAATGTTGATGATGACTGCAATGCAACCATTTAACCAAATATAAAGCACATATTTTCTACTTGCGCTCTCTTGCTTGAAATCAACCACTAATTGGGATTTTCAGGATATTAATTGATAGATGCGCATTGAATTTTCACAATATTTCTTAGTGATAATGATTATAAAATCAGCTGTTACACCGTAGTTGAAGGAAAGTGAAGTATTGACAAATCAAGATTGTGTGAAGTGTGACAAGTGTTTTAACAAGGCCATATCTTTTTGAACTTTTTCCAGCAGCTCACAAGCCATTTCAATTCAAGTTCTTATGAAGTCTGAATTGAAAATTGATGTATGTTGTAAATCAAATTTTTCCTAATAATAATATGTGATAGTTCAAGTGTATCGTATTATCAATTTTAGCATAGTAATTTACTTGCCTACTGATCTTTTATCAGTTAAGCTAATACGCAATGGCTGAAGAAAAAAAGGAGCAACCATCAATCAGTAAGATAGCATGACATGTAGCTGGAACCCTTATATAAAACATACTTATTAAGTGTTTTGTTTATCCATGTGTTGTTATCATGTAATTAAATTATCATAAACTATATTATTCTGCTAATTGCAACATTTATTCACTGGAATTCATATAAAAAAATTTTATTAAGTTTCAAAATATCATTTACAAGAAAGATTATTTTAAATATTGATCTTGCAATGTGTGGTATTTTTATTTGCTCAAAGTTTACATTGATGAAAACAAATTTTGGATGCCGTGGAACTATTACAATAGTTTTCTAACTATAAAAAATTCAATGATGAAAATTTGATTTTAATTATTTTTTTTAATATGGCGTTGTTAGATATTTTTAGAGTATGTCTTTATCAGTACAGCATTCAATCAGTGGTTTAAAAACTAGAGGCAAGTTTAGGATTGACAAAAAATTTAAATAGTGTGGTAAATAAGAGAACTATAATGTAAATTTATGGGCTAAAGTAAACTGTACAATATTTTCAGATTTTTAAAGAGAAAATTGTAAAAAAAGAAACAAAAACTAAACTACGAAAAAAAAATCTATCCAGGCAAAAATTGTTGTGCCGTTTTGCATCCTTTTAACACAATTAAAACTCTAAGAAACAACTTTTTCTGAAAATTCAAAATCTATAAAGCTGACCCTTTACCTAATTTAAAGTCTAAAAAAACCCCATAACAAAATTCAAATTCATAAAAATGGCCTCTTCACAAATTTTCACTTTGTAGATAGCTTCCATGACTGATCTTTAGGGAGAAAAAAAAAACAGTTTGAAAATTACACTATTTTACCACAGCATCAAATCATAGATACCAAAACTAAAATTCAAATATAGTGGAATTAATTGGGCAGCCTAAGAAAGAAAGATTTTTAAAGAATGATTGCTACAGCTGTTTTTTTTTTATTTAAAAATCTTTTCTAAAAAATGAAACCTCAGTGTTTAACTTAATTGAAGGGCATCCTGCCCCTTGATCTCTATAGACCCTTCTTGCCCTGTTTGTAAAAATAGGCAGCTATCCCTTAAAATCATAACCTTTTTATTCATTTATTTTTCTTCTTCTGAACTACCTGTTTTAGTAAGCAGTCCATTTCTAATTTATTATCCATAATTATAAAATTTTTATTTTTAAATTCATAACTTCATTTTAGTAAGATTTTACTTATGCTGTCCAGTTATATAACTGAAATTCGCTTCAGATTCGGCCTCTGGGATATTCACATCTTTTATTTAAGAGGGTATATATATGAATTTTTTAAATGATTTTTAAGTTTTACCCAGGGCTCGAAAAAACTCAGAAATTTTACCCGTCCCCGAGGACGGCTTGTCCAACAATGTACCCGTCCTCCTTTGAAACTAACCCGCCGCTTCTAAATAAATAAAAATAAAAAATTTTCTTATTTATTAGTAACAATTATATAAATTGCACAATGAATTAGTAGTTACTAGGATTACAAATTCTAGGTTACTAATAGTAAAACCTAGTATTTCTTTAATGAAATAATTTATTTCTTTAATGAAATAATTTAAGTAACATAGGTCAAGTTACCTGTCAATTTATCTGATGGTACTGCGTTTTTTAAATGAATCAAATACAACGTTTGCTAGTTCCACAATCAAGCCAATGATTTACAGAGGTTTCTGCACAGAAATCTGAAAGAGGTTTTTCATTTAGGTAGATGTTCATAATTGCGGTTGACGCTTCTTGTTTAAGACCAGTACGTAATGTGTTTTTTTGTAAGTTTATTGCTGAAAAGCCCCTTTCAACCGCTACAATACTCCCAGACAGAGAAAACAACAATTCCACCATGCGCAGTATGTTGCTGTATTTCGAGATTAGAGGGCCATTTTAGAAGTGAGGAGATAGATTCTTGTAAGATAACGAAAATTGAAAATATATCACGAAAAATAACGAGAAAATGGCCGTCCGCGCGCATGTTGGATTCGAGAAATTTGTTGTCCGCGGGGAATTTTTGACCACCGAGGACGGCCGGTTTTTCAAGCCCTGGTTTTACCATATTTTTTTTTTAATAAATACCATTTCAACATTTATTTTCTTGTAATTTTCAGTTTAAAATGTGAATAAATTTGTTCATCACTTAATCCTCTTATTTTAGTTTACTTTTTTTGAAGAAAATTTATGCGCAGAGATTATCTTTTAGCTTGCCTTTAATTATTTTTTAAAAGCTTTGTGTTATTTTGATGTCTGTTTTCTGTTATTTTGATAATTGTGAGAATTACTTTGTGAAATGTATACATAAAATAGTATAAAAGGGTGATTTCAAAATTGAGGATCAAATTCAGTTATATAATATTACATATTTTGATAAATTTTAATTGTGTTATGTGAGTGCTCTTCCAAAACTTTAAGTGCCTTTTTCTGTGAGTAAGTGCCCTACTCTTTTTTTTTTTTTATGCCTAGGAAAAACTCTGAAACCTGGACTGACTCCTGGTTAATAAACTGTATTATTTAATAAAATTAAAATGGGGAAGGAAGCTTACAGAATAATAACGAGACATTTAGTGTATTTATTAGTTAAAATAAAATAGTGCTTTATAAGCATTTTAATTTTGATATAAATTGTATTCCTTTGTAATTTTTTTCATAAAATGAAATTGACAATAAGAGTTATGACCTTTCTAGTTATCAAATTATTAAGACCATATTCTTAATATTGTGTCTACCTCCTATATTTTTAAGGTTAAGAATCCAAATAGGTAAAAAAAATAATAATAAAGACATTAAGAACTTTTTGTGCCAATACTGTGTAAGATGATATTTAAAGTTATGAAATTAATTTTAAAACTTTAAATATAGTCTCTTCTAATTGCATATTTAAGATTAGGCCTTTGAATGTAAGGCAAAATTAAGAAATTTTTTTATCAGCCATTCCAGTTGTTGTATTTTTAATGGTGAACACGTTTTATGAACTGAAAAATCTTAACTATCAAAGAAACAAATGATGTTAAAATAAAAACTTTTTTTTAAATTTTGGTAAATACTACCAGGTTCATTTCTAAAATTAGGATAATTTTCCCTGATCTTTGTAAGTAATTTTATATAAAATATGAGCCTTGTGGCAACATTGTCTCAGAAAATTACAGATTTCTTGCAGACAGATTTTTTATTTGGGAAGCAAAAATGTTCGATTTTTTTCATCAGAATTTTGGTAAGACTTTTTTTCCTGCAAAACTTTTTCAAGAAATGACTTTTTTGAATATCAGAAATGGAAGAAACGTTCCTGTTTTTTTTTTTTTTTTTTTTAAATTTTTTATGTTCCTTTGAAAATAAAAAAATTTTTCACAATGGCTGATTAATATTATAAAAAGTAATTTCCTAATCAATAAAATTTTAAAAAAAGTTAACTATACAAATATTTTTTAGAACAAGAAAATATCACCAATAATATCAGAATCTGTGTTTTTATATATGTATATTTAAAAAAAAATTGCATACTGTTCTATTCTATACATTAAGACTTTTTTTAATTTTTTTTTTTTGTTAACAGTAAACTTTTCTGATACTTGAAATTAATAATATATATATTTATGCCTCTATTCAAAATGTCCTTCAGAAAGGTATTAATACTAGAGAGAATTGTTGCAGAGAGCTCGAAAATATTCTGCCACCTGGGTTATAAGCATTGTATTTTTAACTAATAAAATTTAGGTTTGAGTTTTTAAACAAATAATGCTGTCTGCAATTTTCTGTTATAAGTAAGGATAAAATGTAATTTGTAATAAAATAAATCTGAAATAATTATAATAATAATGATGGAATTAGATTTCTTTTAAATATTTTCCGTCGTAAACTAACGAAGTAATATGAAATTAAATTGAACAAAAATGAGCTTATCTGTTAAGAGAAGAAATGTTTGAATCAGATGCAAATTAAAAAATGAAATGTTTAACTACTTATAGTGGCCAGATTATTGCATACTTATTAGTAATCATAATTGTACAATAAGTTATCACTAGATATTTAAATTCTTTAGAATAAAGGATATTTTGTATTAAAATCAGTCATGAAAAAACTTTTTCTGAGTAAATTTTTTTTTATATGGATTCTTCGCCTTCAAAACTTTTGAAGGTAGTTGGAAATGATCTTTTTTTTGTCTAATATATTTGGGAAAAAAATTCACTCCATTTTTTATGTAGATTACTTTGTCATGAAATTTGTTTGCATTATTTTCTGTCTAATTTAGATTTAGTAATCTATAATGCTGTTATATGCTTCAAATTCCTGTAAATGTTCATTATCTATTAATCTCCTAGCAATCCAAATGAATGTTCTTAAAAGCTACGTAAAATTATAAGTGAAAACTGCTTATATGACCTACTGGTAAAACTTTATTGAAAATAAAATTAATAAGAGTATAATTCAATTTTGACATTTTTTCTTGGTCAATTATTATTTATCATAAACTATTTTTCTTTTATTAAATTAATGATTCTAAAATTGAGGAGATAATGGATTTTAATTTCATTTAATAAACAATCATTAAAATCCTTCAATATAATTATATTTTTCTGAAATATTGAAGGGAAAAATATTTTTTTAAGTATTTTAATACCTAAAAAGATTAAATTTTTAAAATTAAATTCGATTTTCATTTATGTACTTAAAAAAATTTCTTAAGAACTCTTTTTAAAATTATGTAATAATCAGTGTAATTATTTATAAGAAATAAATTTGTTCGTGAACGATAAAATTTGACATAGGAGCATAACATTGAGTAATAACTTGTAGTTAAAAAAAAATTCATGCATTTTTAAACACGTAAAAATTTATGTTTGCTTTAAGAAATGTTTAAATATCACAACCAACATTATAATTGCTTTAGATATTCAATTACTAATCTTTGTGAAAAATGCTGATGAAGCATTTTTCAAAATATACCAGTGACCTTATTGAAAAATTCTTTTACCATACCTAGTATGATTATATAAATATAACTTTAAAACATTTTACATTGGATATCTATTCACGTATTCAACTTAGCTGAAACAGTTTTAAATTTTAAAAAAAATAGAAAATTGCTTTGAATTGCTAGTGAAACAAACTACAGTTACTTTACAAAAGTAGCTGTAGTTTTGTAGATTTTTTAAAGCTAAAAAAACTTACAAATTTGATGTACTGTTTTTATTTTACGTAAACTAATGTTTAAAAATAATTTATGTTTGTAATATGTATGTTTTACTGGTTATAGATTTATTATGTGTCTACAACATTTTCCTTACTAAACTTAACCTGAAATTTCGCCAATTTTTTATGCAATTGTTTTAATAACCAAATCACAAATATTTTTTTTTCTATTCACCATCCAAAGGCTAACACCATTTGATAAATTTATTCATAGTGAGTAATGTTAAAATGGAGCTTTTTTTGCCTCTTGTGTCATTAAACACATTTCTTTCAGTTCTTTTTTCCAGTACAGAACATTACATCTCTCAATCTGATCCATGGTTTCATGACTTATTTTTAGACAAAAATTTTCCAATATTGTGTGATGTTTCAAAATTGTTTTATGGCGGTTTTATCTAAGCAAGTTAACAATTATATATAACCCAAAACTGGCTGTAGACATATAACAAATCAGTTGTCCATGCAGTATTGAAATTGTTGAAAACTTTAAAAGTTTCATTTGTTTTTCAGGATTTTATAATGGCGGCAAAAAAGCAGACTATAACAAGAGTAAGTATTACTTATGTAAATATTTCTGTGCCTACTTAGTAAAATCAATTTGAAATTGAAAAGCTACAATATTCGAGAGACGCAAACAGCAGTTTTAGAAATTTGTTTAAGGACTTGCTAACTCTTAAATAGTTTTAAACAGTTATGAAATGTTATGTTCATAACTGTTACATTAACAAGTTATGTTCCTTTTTAGCAAAATAGTTTCTCGCTCATTTTTGTTTGTATTTTTACATAATGAGTTGATTGGTATTTCCCAACAGTTTGTTCTTTTCCTACTCTCTTGCCTGTAGAAAGTAATAAATTAAATGAGGATTTAAAAAAAATCATAGTTTTTTTTAAATAAAAAAAATCATATTTTTTATTGTTTGAAACAGTTTTTTAGATTTAAATTATATTTTCTTTATATTAAATGATAAGAAACTTTCTAAGAATATTTTAATTTTTGTGAGGCATAATTCATGCAAATTAATAAATATATAAAAAAATAAATTTTAATGTTTTTATAAATGCTTAATACGAATGTAATATTTGAGTATAATTTTGAATATTGAATAAAATCTTTGAAATAAAATATCGTTTGAATATATTTATATTGAAACTATTTACATATCACATTTTAAAACTATTTCACATCACATTTTAACTATTTGGTAAATTGAATTATAGTTCAAGTTATGATAATCTGTTCAAATTTATCAGTTTTCTATTTATTACAAGTTTAAGACACTTATATTCAGGGAAAAAGATACATAATGAAATAAGTTAAATTATACTACTAAAAAGTATATTTTTTACCACCAAAAAGATTTTTTTTTCTGAAAACAGCTCAAATATGCTTTTGTAATATTGAGTAAAAGTAATGAAGACTTCAAAGCTGAAACCATCAAACACGTTTGAAAATAGTATAATATTTCTAAATATTGAATACAGGTGTTGGAAAAAAATTATGGAACATTTCTATACAACTAATTTTTTCATGTTTCTCAAGAAATACTCAGAGAATTATTTTAAAACTTTAGAAATATTTAGGTCATGCATATCAATAAAATATAAAGCTTTGAGAGATTCATAGGACCGGCAATAAATTACGAACAAAAAATAGTGACTTTGATCATCCTATGCCAACAAATACAACAGTAACCTTATGACTTGTATTAATTGCTCTGATTATCATATGCAATAGCTGTATAAAAGTTCCTAAATGTCCTAGTAAATATTCATAGAAATAGTCATTTTTATAAAAACTAATTTTTTTCTTTACATGTTCTTACTGTAACTGCAGAAATATATGATAAAGTTAAACAAAATGTAATTAATATTTAGTGTTTTAATTAATTACAGAAATATCATTTTAAAATTTGCAAAAAATTTGTTACAAATTGCATAAGATTTTAAAGATATTTAAGACATTTAAAGATATAGACATGTGCAAAAAGCATTAAAATTTTCAACAAACAAGGCATTAACAAAAACATTATAAGTTTATATGTCCTAATAGTTGTTGTGAAAGTAGTGCAATATAAAATAAGTCACAAAATGAATCAGTTTTTTTTAATATCAACTTTAGTTTTTGTTCTCTCATAACTTATTTTAAAAAATAATAGTAACTGGCTTTTAATTTCAGTTATTGTAAGTGGTTTCATAAAATATGTCTCGTAATTTTTTTTAAACATCTGTTTTCAACTTGTATAATTGGAGTTATATTTAATAATTTATTAATCTTTATTTAATTTTAAAGGTCCGCATTGCACGTGAAGAGCTTGAAAAAATGACTAGAGAAGATCTCCAAAAATGGTATACAGTTCTCCATATTTTAATGGCTTTCTGCTTAGCATTGATTCCCAGGAATTTTTTTTTTTTTTGTACTTATTTCTTATATTTAAAATTGAAATAACAAAACATTACTTAACTTATAAGTATGAGCCTCATATGAATAATAATTTCTTGAAAGAATTCTTTTTTGATTTCTTCTTGTTCTTTTCTTAAGTCTACTCTGCTATTCAGAATTCATTTATATCATTTTATTTCTTTATTACAATATTTTCATTTCTCATTACATTTATGCTTTTATTTATTTGTGAAGATTAAAAGTTTTACCAAAATTTTGTGGAATTGCATTTGGATTACTTAGCTAGCTGAGAAATCTTTTATTATTATATTATAAACATTCAGTCATACAATGGTAATAATTAATTAATTAATTAATTTTTTTATAAAAATATTGCCTGAAACCAAAACAAATACAAATAAAATTAATAATTAAGACTGCAAAGAAGTATTAACAGGGTGCGTAGCGTTTGTAAAAAGTACTTAAAGGTGCTTTTGGGGGGATTTTGTTTTTAAAAGCTTTTAAATGTGCTTTTTTCAGCTGGTGTTTTTAAAAAGTGCTTTTTTCCACAAATAATTTATTATTACTTATTAAACTTATTAAATATTACTTATAACTTATTAAATGTTTTTCTTTTTAATTTATTTTAATTTTATTCTTCTTAATTTTATTTTACTTCTAACACTTTTTTGACGTAGGGGGTAAGGGTACTTTTGTTCTGAGTTCAGGGTCAAGTTGAATTCACTCGGTGATGTGGGAAAGTACTGATTGTTTTGATTTACGTCCGTTTCTTTTTGGGTTTTTTTTAACGCTAAAACTGTTTATAAAAAGTTTTTGTTTTTCAATAATATCATTGATTTAATATGAATTTTTTGAGTGCTTGAAAATTTTTTAACCTTCCGTTAGTCGCGCACTTGTTTCCGACGCGGTTAATCGCCTTGCACCTATGAGGTGTTTCTGATTTTTTGAAAGCCAAATGAAATTTAGTCTAGTTTAAATAGTTAATTGTTACCAATTGAAGACTCTTTAGAGAGATAAATATCAAAAAACTTATTTGGCGAAGTACCGAAGATAAATTTTTCTTGCTCCCGCGTCGGATCTCTTCATCCATCACAAGATGTTCAACCAATTGACGCAAGAAGGTTCTAGCGGTTTTTTACTCCGTAACCATTTTCTGTGTATATAACTTGACCATTTATACCTGCTACGTTGAGTAGGACAGAAAATGAGATAAAATATATATATTTAATTCATAAAAATATTATATCCATAATACTTGCGTCAATGGTCGCGCTGCACCAGAGGGGTGATTTGAGCTGTACCAACTCTCCATCGACATGTTCTAAGGTCGGTTTTACACGGACATTTGAGTAATCCAAAGTTAGGAACATAACATTAGGCTCGACCCCCAGAAAAATCTATTGACGGCAAAGGAGGTGGAAGTGCAGTAGGGATGCACCTGTGAGGTGCGCGCGACTAACGGAAGGTTAAAAAGTGCTTATTTTTGATTCAAAGATTTGGCTACGCACCCTGATTAAACATCAATAGTTTTGCGCTTTTATTTTATAAATGATGAAAAACATTAAACATGTTTCTAGACTAATCAAAGTTTTGTGGATAATGTGGTACATGGAGTTGTATTTGGGAACTGTATTTTTTGCAATGACCTACTTGAAAATCAAATTATGTACCACAGTTTAATTAACCAATTTTTTTATTGTTACAAATTACTATTAGATCTTTGTGTCAATTTTAAAGAAGTGATAGGAAAATGTATTCACTAAGAAATCCTTGTAAAATTATAAAGCAAATCTTAAAGTGATTTCGATATGAGCAAATAGAAGAGAATAATTTATGTTATTTTAAGTGAAATATTTCAGATCTTAAACTAATTTATATTGTGTCTAGAAACAATAGTGATTGAAAAGCAATCATTTGAGTTGATGTGCCAATAGCAAACAGAGGAGTGCTACTTAAGTCTAAACATATATTTATGAATTAGTTCACTTTTAGGCAGTAACTTTAACCTAAACATACATCAATAAGCAGTTTGATTTACTGCTGAATATTGAATTTGTTTGATTAAAATTTATTTTCTTTTTTAAAAATTGAAAATTTTTTTTTATATATATTTGAAGCTGGAACCTACAGGATCAGTATGTTGATCTTCTTGAAACAAAGTTGAGCAGTAATAGTGAACATAGTAAGTT
The DNA here is from genome assembly GCF_982258835.1 of Parasteatoda tepidariorum. Classification (NCBI taxonomy): domain Eukaryota; kingdom Metazoa; phylum Arthropoda; class Arachnida; order Araneae; family Theridiidae; genus Parasteatoda; species Parasteatoda tepidariorum. The sequence continues at coordinate 70,963,372 of NC_141759.1, forward strand.
TTTTTTAATTGATTATTTTTTATTTTTTTAATATTTTGCCTTACCCATTGATTTAAAAAAAGATTTTTTTTTAATATTCAGCTGAATTAATGAGCTTGAGAGAATCTGAAGAAAAATTAAAACAACAACAATTAGATGCAAGTCGAAGAGAAAATATCCTTGTAATGAGACTGACTACAAAAGAGCATGAAATGCAAGAATTCGCTGTAAGTAGAATTTTACTTTTTTTCTTTCGGTTTTAAGAAAATGAGTTAAATAAGTAATTACCTATGAAGAATTACGAATGTGGTGGAATAATTGTTTCTTACTTCTTTTGAGTCAAATTTCTTTTTGACATACATGCCTCTGTTTAATAGACCATAGATGCCTCATGTGATATACATGCCTCTGTTGTTTAAGGGTAAAATCAATTGTCAATCAAAGTTCATTCCAAACCTTTAAAAGAGCAGGGAAGGCATGTTTCATAAATTGTGTGGCTCTTAAAATAACCATTATAAATTCCCTAGATAAATTCCTATTTTCTATATATATTGATTTTAAACTAAATGAAAGTCTTTAACTTTAATAATGTTATATTGAAAACATCAGATTATGGATTTACAAAATTATGTTGATTCTGTCAAAAGAAATATATATAATTCTAAAAACTGCTGAAAAGTAACATGAGCTTTCGTTGGAATTGTACTAATCAAGCTTGTCAAAAGATTATCCTTAAATTGGAAATAAGCGTGTCTTTTATAACTTTGTGTTTAAAATATTGTAATTAGGAAAGGTAAGTGAAAATGGCTGATTCAGAATTTAAAAAGCCATGTGTAAAGGACTGAAAAATAATAACTTCCTAAGTAGCTACACCTTCTGAAATTATGATGGAAACGTCACGAGTTGAATTTGCCAAAGAGTGATGACACAAAATCAAAATTTTCACAGCACTTTTAAAATATCTGAGCTAGAAAAACTATTTGAAAGGAGACGAAGAAACATAAATGACTTCTGAAAAAAATATAAAATAATGTGAAATCACAATGGAGTTGCCACAAATTGAATCCGTCAAAAGTGATTGCTTGAATTTAAAATTCGCATGTAGTAACAATGTATTAAATATGTCAGGTATTGTATTAAATTGAAAAACCATAGGAAAGCAACTGAAAAACAATCCAAGAAACGAGTGAATATTTACGAAAAAAAACTAAATGAAAAATAGTGATTGCTGAAGCAATGCTTTTCATTAAAAAAAATTTCCATAATAACTTCCATTTTTTCCTAAAAATATTTTTTTCACAAAAGTCTTGCCAAAAAAAATAAAACCCGAATCGACCCCTGCATTAAAAATAATATTCGAATTTGAAAAACTATGTGGAAGTGTCCAAAAATATCAAAAAAACATATAGATTTACTGGAAAGTTGGCATAAAGGGATGTTTTAATGATATAAATTGAGGTGCGTAATCAGTTTGAAAGAGCATGTAGGGCAGAAATTTTTCATCGAAGAAGCAAATGAGGTAACATGCCCTGCAGGTTCCTCCCAGTATGAACCCTGATTGTAGTTTCATGTAGACAGTTACTTTATAATTGTGCATGAAAAAAAATTTTCTCTTCTTATTAACATGATGTATACAGAAAAATATAAATATTATGGATTAATGTCTGATAACATGAAACTAAAGCTCACAAGAAAATTTTATTAGGACTGTTAGACAAAAATACAGGGTGACCCAAACTGACTGCAACAAACATTTTTTAACATAAGTTTGTTAAGCAAAAGAAATTCAACAGCATAACAATGACAAATATAAGCATTTTTCAAGTAGTGTTATTTAGTGGTAATTTGCAGCATAAAATGCTTATTGAATTGTTCATTAACGGGCAACAGGTTCTCAAATAACATTCACTTCCATTTCTCTAGCAAAGATTGCTTGATGCATTAGATACATTTAAAATAGACCCTGCCTTCCAAAGTCCATTGTGCATTTACAAAACAATGCTAAATTGACATCAGTGTATTCTATTGTTATGAGGAAATCAAGAAATGAACTTAGTAACACTTTTGCCTTGTGCACCTGAACTGAGTCTTTTTGAATCATTCAATTGTACCAGTACATAAAAGAGTAGAGAATTTGTAAAGATCACTGTTTCCAGAAAATTAAATACTTTCAAAATAAATTTTCAGTTTTAGATTAGTTTCTATCTCCCATAGGATTACACTTTCATAAAAGTTTATTTCGGGTATAAATTTCATTAAAGTTTACCTTTACCAGAAAATGTAAATTATTTTCTTTAAATAACTTAAAAGTTATTACTTAAAAGGAAGTTCTAGAAAAAGATAAGCAATCTAACCTGAACGCAATTATCACCCTGAGTGAACACTCTTGGCGGATATTAAAATTAAAAATTTATCACAAAAAATTAGTGAAATTTTTAAAATAGGAAATTTATGTATAAAATTAATTACATAGAATTAGCCATTGTCTTAATCTTCTATTTACCTCAATTTCAAGCATGTAGCATATTTAATTTTTCATTTCATGAATGCATTTATTCTTCATGTTATGTTTTCACTGATAAATTATTAACTTCCCTAGGGACAAATTCAAGAACTGAAGCAAGCACAAATTCCTACCATTGCTCAACTTCGATCTGCTCTATTGGATCCAGCTGTGAACTTATTATTTGAGCGAATGAGAAAAGAAATGGACTCCCTTAAAGCTCGTTTGGAAGAAACACAGAATGAACTCAGCGCATGGAAATTCACTCCTGACAGGTGCGACACAGAAAAGTCTTCCATCGAATATTATAATTGCTTGGCACTGAACTTAATGCATTTGATAAAACTTGTAAGAACCGTAACTTTAAATGATTTTACTCTTTCGGTGCCTCCTGGTCGATCGTGATGTCAAAACTATTGACAATACCGACTTCCCAAGTTTACAGGGTGGAGAGGCTTTATAAATATTTTGCCTGATGGAAATATAAGTGTGCAATATGTAACTTCAGTACTTATTTTATTCATGTTTTAAGTGAAGAATCTAGTCATTTTTTTAGGACAACTCTTTAGTCATCAAACATTAGATATACAATTTCTGATTTCTTCAAAAACTTCCAAGAAACTTAACTAATTTTTTTCTGCAAAACTATTCCATGGGAAACATTGACAAAAATTTAGAATGTATGTTTGCACTTAAAATATATTTTGATGACTTTTACTTTAAATTTTTGCAGTATAACTGCAAAGTCTGAAGTCTTTATTAATTACTGTATTTTTAAAAACGCTCTTGATCTGTCAAACGCTGAAAATCATTATTTATGGGTGAGAAATTTCAAAGAATTGGCCTTTTTGATTTTTCAAATGTGATGTGATAGAAATTGATTGTTAACTGCATTGAGACAATTTTCTAAGTGTTGTCTGGAATGCATTAACTTTTTACTCTCAATTCTATGGCTTATAACAGAACAGAAGTTGAAAGCTGGGTATTTAGGGATTTTGAAAGGACAGAAGTAAAGTTGATGCTTTGTGACTCTAATTGATTTATTTATTTAGTGACTATTAAAACTTTTTATCAGGTAAGTTTTAGTTGACTATTCCTGAAATTATGTCCAAATCTTTCCGTCAGAGTATATTGTCGTGAAAGGTCTGTTATTTGATGCTAAAAATTTTTAATTTGTTAATCTTATTTAAAGTTATTTGTTAATATATTTTTGTGTTAATATTCTTCTTCTATTAATTAAAAACATTTATATATATATTTTGCAGTTGTTTTTTTAAAGAAAAGACAAAATCTATGAACTGAATCTATTAGTAAAAATTATTTCATTTCATGCTGTTACAAATTATTTCAGTAATATTATTATTAAATAAATACGGGTTATTAGGTCTGCAGGTTGCGAGCAATTCAAAAGTTTTTAATAATTCAGTCCAAGTGACTGCATTAATTTATAGTTTCAAAAAATAGTTTGAACTTCAAGATTTTTTCTATCAGATTGCTGCGAGTTTTCCAGTTACTTTATTTAACGGTGATTTTATTCTTTGGTGGATTAAGAAAAGACCTATGTTGAATTGCATCCTTAAATTGAGTGCCAAGTACAATTTTTAAATTCAAATGTAAGGTTAATCACACATGGAAAAAAAATTTCCTATTTAGATTTAAAAAAAAAAAATGTATTTAGAAAGAATGCCTGCGTGAAATAAATGAACATTTTGGACATTATCTGTATGACTATTGCTGAATTTTTATAAATGAATTTTAAGAAAAGATATTAAAAATTAAAACATCTATTATATGAAAAGAAATTTTGCTTTGATTCACTAATAAGAATCTCCATAATTTTCACAACTTGAAGTTCATGAAAGTTAATGCTCTCATTACAACATTCCACCAGCTATCGTGTTTAGATTCTCCACGTGCTCTTTTGCTATTACTGCATTGTGCAAACTTTGGCCTCTAAGCGGCATGTTATCAGGGATGAGATTTTTCCGCTTTTTAGCGGATTTCCACCTTTTTCACCTTTGTCTCGAATTTCAGCCTTTTTATCAAAAACTTAGATTCTCTAAAAGTTGGAAGTTTTTTTACTAAAAATATTCAGCTTTTTCTGCAAATTCAGCCGTTGAAATAAAATAATAATATTTATTTCCGATTTGATATATATATAGATATAATGTATCGAAGGATATATAGAAAATTGCCAACCCTTCCACATATCTACTTATTTTAGCTTTTACGAGCAGAACATAAGATTTTCCTCATTTTTACCTGACCGCTAAATAGCTCGTATTTTCGTATTTACCTGGTTTAAAAGTTGCACATTGCAATTCCTATTCTCTCGATTTCAATATTATTCATTGCAATTCTTATTTACGAAATTTAAAAATCCAATACCGCGATTTGTATACAGGCATTTTTAAAATTCTATGTAACGATTCGTATTCACACGAGTTTATCCATTGTCGTGATTCATTTTTGCCATTGTAATGTCCAACATCTATTTTCATATTTACATGTGATTTAAAAATTAGGCCTTGATTTCGTATTCGCGCCAATTAGAAAATATGCATCGTAATTCGTATTTATGCAATCTGAAAGTTACGCATCATGATTTGTATTTTCCATTTTTGAAATCCAATATCGAGTTTCATTCACGTAATTTATATTCACGCAATTTTAAATTCCTTTATCGCGATTCTTGTAAAAAGTAAGTTTTTTTCTTGAATTAGTTACTATAAATGTGGCAGTTTTTCTGTCGACGATTATTGCTATATATAGGCATTACAATATCAGCGAAACTGGATGAGAATATGTTACTGATATTTTTGCTATAGATCACGTAAGATTTACTTTCGCGAAAATTCAGTTTTTTTGCCTTTTGGTCAATCTCATCCCTGATGTTATGTGAGAGTACACAATCTCTCTATTGTATTTTGATTATAATACATAGATTGTGATTTGAAGTGATTCCTACTAATATAAAAACATCATATTAATAACTTTAATGTTTTTGAAGGAAAGATTTTTTTTCTCTCTGCAACAGAATGCTAAAAAAAAATTTTTTTTAATTAGAACTGCACAAGCATAATTTTTTTACTCGAAATCCAGGGCTTTAGAAAAAACAGGTTTTTTTATTAATAAAACATCTTAAAAACTTCAAATCTTATTTTAAATCTTTACCTTCTTAATTTAAATATATTTCATTGTAGTTCTAAGACACACAAAACATAATTATAGCTGAATAATTCACAATCTTTAATTTTGGTGTATAAAAAAACATAGCAACACTTACTATAAATTATTTTTAATACTTGTACATACCCTCCAACTTATGAGGATTTTGAAAATAATTCTTTCTAGTGGTAGCGAACCAAAGTAGAAATTTTTAAAGCAAATGGATCTCTCATAAAACTTTTATCAGAACTTAAGAATCTAGCCATATGGCCTGCATTTTTATAAGAATAGTGGACAAGTTACGCTAAAAAAATTTTTTTTTTTTTAAATATTAAGACATTAATTTTGCTACCGTCTGAAAAGAAGATTTCTGAAACTGGAAATTCCGCAGCAGTTAGGTATGCTTGTATTAATCTTCAAAATACTATAAATTAATTTTAATATTTATATTAATCTTAAAAAAATTATCAGAATAACAACTGAATGATCAAATGAACGTTAAGTAAAAATAAATGTGGGAACAGTACTAAATTTTGTGAAATTCTGTCACTAAAATTCATCTGACACTAAATGTTTTATTTACAACATTCTGGATTATAATTAGCATCATAAAACTATAATAATTTTTATTCTTTGGTCACAATTTTATTCAAAAACATTTCATTTATCAAGTATTCTTATTTGCTATTTATTATCCTTATTGTTATGGGTTCTGACTATTAAATTTTTGTGTTAATTCATTAAATGACTAAATATGTCGAGTGGAAGTGTTTTTTTTTTTCTTTCTTTAATAACTGTCACTATTCTTTAAAATCTGTAAAACCCCTATAACTTTGTTAATTTTTACTATGGAAGAATTTTTTATATATTTTACTTGGATTTATAAGGATAAATTATTCATTTCAATCTCTAGTCAAATATGGCTATCATTTGTTACTAAGATGGCTTCCGATAACTATGAAAATTGACAAAATTCATGTAAGAACCTATTAGCTTTTACCATGGAACTATTATTTTTATATCTTAGTTTTATAGATGAAGAACGTTGTTCATTTTTAACAATGCAGGAGAAATGTCAATTTTTACCTTAATGAACACCAATATTTAGTTTTTTCTATTGTCGTTACTGATATTGCACTCTTTTTTTCTCTCTTTATTTTTCAATTTAATTTTTAAAAATATATTTCCAAAAAAATTAAATAGAGAAAGAAAATAATGTCATGACTGCACAACATGCCGACTGTTGATGTATGGCCCGTAAGATCTTCTAAACACAATAACATCAACAAAGAAAATTTGAAAAATAAAGCAGTGTCAAAATTTTTGGATCGAACATTTGCATCATCAATATTTAATTTGTTGCAATCAATTTGCACAGATTGTAATGCAAATCTGTTGTTCCTTTATCGCTTTTCCAATGGTAATTGCTTTGAAATTCAACATGATTGTTAAAAAACTAAATCTTTTTAATATGATACTGCGATATGCCAGTTTCGAATTTGAATATATCTTTAAGATCCTCTTTATTTTTGCCAATTTTTTCATTAATTCACTTGTTTTTCAAAAAAAAATCTATAATTTTTTAAATTTTTTTTTATGTTACAACTGCTAATTTACATGTGCTTTTTAAAATCTTGCTACATTTAATATGATATGATAAATCGTGAGTAATTTCATATGATGTAATTTAATTTTTTGTGAATATTAATCGCTCATTTAATTGATACTTTTTGACGTTATTTTCGCCAATTGTTGCTACGCTTTTTCACATACTTTTAAAAATCCAATATTTTTATCAACAGATTATTAGGATACTAGAGTTTCTAACAGCACATTTAAATTATCACTTTTTGATGTGCATTGTTTGTGTTGATTTCATCTTAATTTTCAACGTGATTTTTATGATCCAGCTTTTTAAGAAGGATGTTATTAAAACACGTGAGTTTCTAAGCACGCTTTTAGGTGATCACTTTTTAAGAAAACTTTATGCCCATTACATAGTAAATCCAATTTATTTTCCCACCATTTTTTAGTCAGTTAGCACCTTGCATTTCCATGTGATATGTAGAATCCTGTTATTTTAATATGTTATTGCAACATGGAAAGTGGGAATTTTCAGGCTGCTCACTAATTCTAATTTATTTTAAATTTTTTGTAGCTTAGGAGTTTTTTTTAAGAAAAAACTGAAGAGAAAATGTTTCTTATTTAAAATTCATGAAATCTCTATTAATTCAAAAAACTGAAAGTATAATGCCAAATAAATATGTTTTTTTTTTATTATTATTATTACAATTTATGTAACTCATTTCAAATATGTATTGATTTATTTTTATGTGCTTTCATTCTACAAGCCTTGCAGTTTTTTTATTTTTTGTTAGAATTTATTTTTAATTGAACTTTTGGAAATGATTTTAAAAAAATAATTTCTCTTTCCCCAAAAAAAGGGAAGGAGCATTTTTTTAAAAAAGTATCTGTTTTTTTGTCATAATTAAAAGTATTTAATTTTTTGTAAATATGTTACCAATCTAATTAAAAAAATTTAGTCTTTGAAACACTAATGTTTTTAATAAAAATTATCATATTTGTCATCATCATGTCTAAATATGCATGCGGCCCTTCGTTGTTCAACCTGCTGTGCAAGTATCCCTTCACTCAAAAAGGTTATGTAATATATTCTAAAAAGCGCACTTCATGTTTTTTTTAAAAAATGTGCACTGATAGAGGGATTTATACATTATCGATAAGTCCTCAACATTTTCCTGCTGTTTCTAGTAAGATTTGTCACAACCCTGTAAGTGTCTCTTTAGCTTCTGAGAGATGTCGTGACTGCTAATATGATGATCAACTTCAATCATTGTGGTGATTTTATCAATATTTTCGACGACCCGCCTACCTGTGTGATGTGCATCTTTTAACTTCCAAAATAACAGCAGAATCGAAGAAACCGAAATTGCACATAATTTACTGTTACAGTATCGGAACCATAAACATCATTAACAATTTCAGACGCCTGATTTGCATCATCTTTATCAAAGAAAAACTTTAAACTAACTGAAAAACTTCTATTTTTAACACCCCTATAACTCAACTGAATGATCCATACAAAAAAAATCAAAAATTTAGTGAAATGTCGCCTTATCAACAAACAGAAATCTGAAGTCATTATTTTAAGAAATATCAATCACTACAGCCATCTGCAGAAAAAGTTATGGATTTCTTTTTTCTCAACCTAATATTATACAAAATTTTAAAAAAGACAGGCGAATTATATATTTTACTTTGATTAGAAAGGAAATAAACCTTACTTAGCCCCTTTTGCAGGAAACGATTTAGTATTTGTTCAACGATGGCGAACCCCACCTTTGCTCGAAATTGGATTAGAATTAATTATATTGTAAAATACTGTTACCTATAGTTGAATAATTACAACCAGCAACTTCTTTGATGAAAAAAAAGAAAAATTTGAAAATTAATTCATTGTGCATAAGTGCCACGTATATATGTATAAAAAATCACTTCTTAAAAAAAGACTTCTAAGTACAGCAACGAATTCGGTCATCATCTTTGTGTTATTTTTCATATCTTCAAAATGAAAATTTTTGCCCAAATTTTTATGGATACGTTGAGAGACATTTTGTTATTAGTATAGTTATTATGTTACTTTATATGATTTTTGTAAAAACCTTTTATTATTTAATTTTTAACTAACTTTGTATAAATTTTTTTTAAAAATATATGTTACAATACTCATTATTTTGGTTAAATTATAAAAGTATTTTGAATTATCGTCTTTTTGCCTCACAAGTGGAAGCTACGACTTGAGGTTCACTTTGGGTTATTGGTAATATACTTTAAGAATGTTCTCCACTTAGAATAACAAAGTGCACTATCTAGCCAACTTTGGGAAGAAAAAAAAATGAATTTAACATTAAAAATAATAAAAAATGACACTTTATATACTAGCTAAATTTTCAATTTATTAGCATCACAGTATCTTAGTCATAGGCTAGATGCTTGTCTACTAGACTCTTGGAGTTCGATTCATGCTGTGGATTCTCACTTTATTTCCTTTCATCTTTCTTTTTTATAAAGATTTTTTTTCTGTTTTTAAATTGGTCTAATTAATCAAAATTTTTATATAGTATCTCTTTCGCTTATTGTATCTTTTTATTATCAATATTTTTTGTGATTGAATTGCATTGATAATTTAATATTACAATAAAATAACAATGCTTTAATTATATTTATAAGTAGTGTTTGTAACTGTTCAAAAATTAGATTAAATTAATCTTCATTTATATTTTATTAACAGTAATGTAGATGATAATTATGGGGGGGATTGGAATCTTTCACTGCATAGTTAATAAAAAATTATTGTTAACTTATTTTTATAGTATTTATTATTAATATAGTACTTATTTTTATAGTATTTTTTATTAATAGTATTTTTTAATTTATTTCAGGAAAATATATTTCTTTAACATTCTAAACTATTCTATCTTCTGAAATTTTAGAAACGTACATGTCTTTTTATTGAAAATGGGCCAGAAACTGTTTGTATTTTAATGTCTAGTCTTCGCGTGAATTTATTTTTTTATTTTATTCATATAAATTTGCTAAATTCTGTAAACGCTTTAGTAAATTTTTTACCTGCCTATAAAAATAAATGTTGCGAGATCATACTGGACTAATAGATTTTGGTGGAATCTCTTTTAATAAACTTTTTAGTTCTTATAATCACTGATTATGAATATTATTTTTGAGCATTATTATTTTATTAAACGATTGAATTATTACTGTAATTTAAATATTGAGTAATAAGTTACAACTTTTAGTTGTAACTTATAATAAACTTTTAATAATATTAAATAATTTATTTTTAAATTAATACTATTTCTAAACTCCCCCAAAAAATAATACTGTAATTTGAATATCAAGTGATATTTAATAATTAAAACATGAAAAAATCCTTATAAAAAGAGTAGGAGAGAAGAAAACTAAGCTTATAGTTCTGTACATACCCTACCACTAGACCACTTTGTCCATAACAAAATGAAAATTTAACTATAGTCACAGTGAAGTTAACCTATCTATAAGCATTACCAAGGTTGCAATTATCTGTTAATGAAATTTTCTAATGGTTACCGAAAGACATTTTTTATCTCTTAAATTTGGCATCTTTTGAAAGATAAATATAATTTTTGTTCGATATACTTGATTATAACACTTTTTCTGAATAATTGTCTAATATAAATCAATATTCACCACTTAGATTTATATCAATGCACTAAATTTCCAGGTAAATGAAGAATATATTGATAAGTATCTAGAGAACATAAGCTACAATTACTATCTATTTTAAAAATAACATTCCATAGTTTAAACTGTAAGAAGTAAATTTTTTCCACCCAGAACCTCTTCTCCATCATTCCGATACCATATCAACCTAGATAAAGCATAAAACAGTAATAATCAAAATAATTTCTCATTAATGGTCTGCTACAAGACATTTGGGAAAGTTAAAAATAATTATTAAATATTTACGAGTTAATTTACAAACTAGGATGAGATTTACCATAGTTATTATATATTTTTACTCTATCTTAATTGTTTAACCTCTTAACTTGTGCACTCAAGTTAATTCGAGCACGCTAAATTAAACAGGCCAAACTGTGCACACTCAAGATAATTGGGGCGACATTGTATTTTATGCTGCTATAATTTTTCTCACTCTAATATAATCGAGAATTGAAAATGTGTTTTTTTACATTAAAAAAAAAAGATTTTTTTTGGCCGGTTTTTTTTCTCTAAAAAATTTGCCTTAAGGGGTTGAAAAAATAGAAATGTGAATTAGGCAAAAACAATTGTGTTGGAACTTATAAAAAATTTATATTCACAAGAACGTAGTTTATTATTCAAAAGTATCTGCTATACAAAATTTTATTTGTATACATTGCAAAAAAAATTATATGTATAATTTTTTTTAATAATAATCTGAATTTGATTCTAGAAACGTTTCTATTTATCCACTTAAATTATGAACTTTCCTTTTTAAATATTCTCATTTTATTCGTTTTAAACTGTTTGACACTTCTATGTCGAATCCTCTGTACTCTTTATTTATTTTATTTTTTTTTTGGTGATACCCACAAAAACATACCATGTTGAGAGGCCAACATGAATGAGGTAAAATTGTAAAATGTAATATGTATTTAGATTCTCATTGATAATTATAACATTAGTGCAAATATAGGTTACATACTACTGCGTATATAAATTATACGTTGTAGTATCTAAAATTAGTAAGCTGTTTTATTTATCTGTAAGAACATAGCCTTAACTCATTGACCTTCATTTTCCTGCAAGCTCATAGCCTTAAATAAAACTTAAAAAACATATTGATTGCAATCAAGTTTAGACTAGCTCTATGATAAGGAGTAAATAAAAGAGCAAGATGACCGATAAAAAATGTATTTTTTCCAAGGCAGAAAAATAAAGACTCTCTTCTTTTTAAAAAGTATTTTTTCTTTCAATCATTTTCATTGATATTTAAAACTCTCTTGTGGGCCTGGTTGAGCCCATAGGTTGTAAGATGCTCATCCTTTTACTACAGTCTGATAGTAATGGACTCATGACTTTGTAAAAGGATATAAAATATGGAGAAAATAGATATTTTTTTATCTATATCTGCCACTGAAATAAGAGTTAATTTATTTTAAATAAATTGAAGGTCAAGCAAGCGAAGGTTTCTGAATACAATTGCAGGAATGGGATTTAGATCTTGCATTTGAAAAGTAACTGCATTTTTCACTCAAAAAACAAGAATTTTTTTTCATTGCTTTGCTACTGAGCTCGCATTAATGATAACATATCAAGGAAGGTATCCAAAATGTTGTTTGCCATTTACATTTTTTATAAATGATTCCATTCTAATATTAAAAAATGGTATTTAAGAAGTTTTTCTTATCTCATGGCTTATGGAAATTTTGGATTTCAAAAAGTTCTATTTTTGGATTAACAAATCAACCAATTTCTTTTTATGTTGTATGGAATTGCATTTGTTGATATTTATTTAAATAATTTAATTATCATTCCGTTGATTGAAATTATTTTATGCAAAGTTTGATATTTCAAATGATTTATTGACTTTCAAGAATTCACTCAAATCTGTATTTTTGAAAACGAATATTTTGTCTTCCGAATTGAATAAACAAAAGTTTCTTGAAGTTATTTGTGAAAGCATCTTATTCTGCCATATACATCACCATACTAAAATAATGCTCTCAACTTGACTACGATACACGTCCTTATCTTTTTAACTAAGTTTAGATATAGTGCACTGTTCTGAAAAGACCCTTCTGATGCAAAAGTACAGAAATGAACATAGCTCACTGTTTTGTCGCGAAGAAAGATTTTTTTAACTGAATTTTTAATTAAGTATTTTTATATTTAATCTTCTTACTTTACTATCTAGTATATTGTGTAATTTGTTTGCTCATCTTGGCTAAGGTATATTGTCCATGGCCATCTATTTTAGAAACAAAAAATACAGTGTTTCTTTTAAATATTTGTAATGACTTCTGAGGAAATGTAAATGTATTTTTTTATATATATATTTATGTAATAAATAACCCAGCCATATGTTGATTTAAAGCAATAAAAATTTCTCCATGTCTGTTATTTTGAACCGAATTGGAAGACAGAGAAACTTCGAAGTCAAAAGCTTATGCAAAGGACTTGGTGAATGAAAATTACACACATTTGTGTTATATGAAGAAAAAAACTTTTCATGTCAAGAAAACATGATTCATTAGACTTGTTTATATCTAGTCTGAGTTGCCTGGAAAATTTAAAGTAAAATAGGTTACATATCAAATCACTAAGAAAGGAGAGAGCCAAAAAGTTGTGTTCAAAAGTAATAATATAATAAAACTGTATTACAAAATATGTATTAATATGCAAAACATTTATTGCATATTCATAATTGGCAAATAACATTTTGGATACCTTTTTTTCCTTCTAAAATTTTATTAAACCGTTCAAATGAATGTATGTCATGTGGATCGATTTTCAGATTTACATTTAAAAATATATTTTCAAAAAAATGAAACTTCTTTTAATCAACTTGGTGAAATAAAACTTGCTGTTTTTTTATTATTATTATTATTTTAAATTCATTCATTCAAAGAAGAGATATAAAACTTCAGAAATCTATTTGTAAATAACTTAATTTCCAAAACTTTTCAATGCTGCACTCACATGACTTTTGAATCATGCAAATGCAATAGGAATTTTAAGTAATGCTAAAGATTTTCTTAGCAAAATAATATTTATATCTGAACATCACATTAAATTTCCTCATTTTATTATCAAAATCATGAAGAGAATATTACTGCTGGTAAATAATAGGTAGGCACCTGGTGGCTGAAAAACTAACGCTCCACATTTTCATGTATCAGATCCGGAGTTCTGTCCTCGAACTTTGGCAAGGTTAACTCAGCCTTCCATCCCTTCAGTGGATTGATAAAATAAAAACTAAGCATACTTAAAGATTAAACGTCTGGGGCTCCTATTTTGGCTGACCACCCAACCAGAACATCTGAGCTAGTTTGAAATAATAGCTAACATGTAAAAATGATTATGCTGTGTGATAAATTTACAAATTTGAATCTTTTTTTATTAAAAAACGTGACTTGCTTGTCCAATAAAAATACTGCTTAATATTAATACCTTAATGAATTTTTGTAATATAGTTAGATATATTAATATATAAACCCACACTTACATTTGCACTGATATAAAAGATTGTGTTATAGCTATTAGAAACTATCTTTGCTGAAAAAAGTAGATTGAAATAAGCCTTTTTTGATGAAGTGATTAAAATAAATTTGTATATGTAGTACTTAAACTGTATTGATTAGTTTTGTATTGGCATACTGGCAGACAAACCCAGGTCAATTTAAATTAATGCTAATTATACGTAAAAATCTGGTTCCTTTTAAATAACTATTTCATTGTAAGTAAATTTAGTTTTTATTAAGCATTATGACGTTTATTTTGGTTTTTACTTTTTTGAGAGGAGAGAAGATAAACAACTTAAGCATTGAAAAGTAACATCTATTTCCAACTTCCAGTCTGGCCTTTATCTCTGGGTTTAATTTATATTTTAAAATTCTATTACCCTTTCAAAAGTAGGTTCAGTATTTACTGAACTTGCAGTTGATCATTTCCCTCTGTACAATATATCTAGTTTTTTCCCTCTTAACTGAAAGTCTTTGCCATCCTTTTTAAAATGTTTACTCAAGAAATCTCAATTCTTTGTTGATAATGTTTATATTTTTATCAATTTTGTTATTTCATACCTTTCTTCAGAAAATCAAAATTATTGGATTTCCATTCACATTAGCCAACCATTTATGCATCCATTCGCCATGGCTATTTCCTTTATTTTACTTATTGTTTTATACTTAGAAAGGAATCTCTGTCAAAATACTCTTGATATCCAAGTGCTCCCCAATTTTATATATGTATATATATTTAAATGTCAAGTTAAAGGATCTTGTTGGGCAGAATTCCATTAGCTTTAAAAATAATGGCTGGTTATTACTTATGTTATATATTTGACTTTTATTCAGTTTGATAAAAAAAGAAATTACAGTGTAATTAATTTATAAATCTATTGTAAAAAAATTTTATACAAGCTAGAAAAACTTTTATCACTTGCATTGGTTACTTTTGACTTTGACAGTTTTCATCTAACTCCACTTGCAAATTTTATTTATCATCAACATCAGTGCTCCTCAACCTTTTAATCTCTGCAGACTGATAAACGTTTGATAATTTCACTGATCAACATGAATGATACATTTACAGAGTTTAAAAGGAGTTCAAATTTTAATTCCATGTCAAATTTTATTTTGGGAATACTGAAAGAAACTATTTTATTTATGCTTTTTAATTGATGCAAGGGAAAAAGAATCTAAGTACTGAAAGTTCATTAATATCAAATTCTTAGTACAAAGTATTTCAATGTGAAGTTTGTCATCTAGTTTTGAAAATTGTTTGTGTGCCTAAATTTTGAAAATCTAATGCATAGCTGCCAACTCTACTGGATTTTTCCAGTTTCTCCTGGTCTACTGGTTTTATAAAAATTCTCCTGGTTTTTGTACATTTTAGAAAACTCCCTAAAATTGAGTCAGTTTCATAAAAATCCCTATTGAAATAGAATTTTTTTATAGATTATTGCTTGAATATTTGGAAATCCTCATTTATAAAAATCAGTTTGAAGCTTTTTTTGTTCTAAAATGTTCAGTTTATTTTTATTCAGAACTCCCTTTATTACATGTATTAAAACATCTTAATTATTTTGTATGAATTATATGCTTATTCAAAATTACAAGTAAACATAATTCACAACATTTCAAGCATATTTAACGCCAATTGTGACTGGAAAAATTGCAGTTTTTCTATTTTGATGTCTCTAAAATTCCCTGTGTTTAAAATATTTAGCACATTTTGCTACAGTTATCATGAAATTTATATTATTTTGTAAAATCTACTGGATTTTTGTCTATCTATGTTGGCAGCTATGCTAATGGTTAAGAGCTGAAATCTATAATACTGTGATCTTTCATTTTTTTTCTTTCTTTTTGATGATCACCTTACCTAGAGTTGATATTCTTTAGTTTTAGCATAGTTTAGTGGAGTTTTGCTCTTACATTCTTATTCAATTCAATTTTGTGTCAGTTCGGCAGCAATGTATAAAATTGTTTAAAAGCAATATTTCTTAAAACTTCCTAACAGAATTGTTTGTGGTTTTTCAACTTAATTGGGGAGAATGTATTAAATTACAAGAATAAATTAATTTTAAAGGTTTATTTTATGTTGTAAAATATGCTTAATTTATGTGTTTTACAATTCTCTCTTTATAAATTAAAATGCATCATATCGTAGAGGACACTTCAAAGGTAGATTAATATTTTTCTAATTGTATAAATAATATTCTGCGAAAACTTTTTGTCCCTTATTACAAATAAAATTTTCTTGTGACTCAAAAACAACACCCATATTTTTGCCTATCTAACTCCCATGCTTCCTTTTAAAATTCCTATTTTTTTTATATTGATTGTTTGTTTTTTTTATAAATTGGAAAAAAATTTTAGACACTATTTTGTTATAAATTTTGTCAATGCTCACTGCATAAAAACAATACTATATTTATACTCTTTCTTATGCTAGATTTTCTTGTTCATTCAGAATATCACTTGAAAATTTCAGATTTGATAAGTGTGTATGCTTTTATTTATTTACCAATATGTCCGATAAATATTTATTATTCTTAAATTTTTGTGATGTTCAAAAGTTAAAATTATGAAGAAAGCACTTGTTCTACTATCTTTTATTGCAATCAACATAAAAGGGTGAAACAGCGAGCATAAAATCGCTATTTTGTATTTAAAGTTGTTAGCTCATTATGAAAATTGATGATTGCATCATTATGAACAGTGCTTTTATACTGTTTTAATTTTATTTTTTAAGAAAAAGGAACTTTAGTCACAAATTGACAATATTTGAAAGAAAGCTATAAAACTTCCAGGTTTCTAAATTTTTTTTAATTCGCAAAAAGTCATAGCCTTTTTAACTATATTGGTAAAGTATTCATTTGAAAAAATATTTATTTACTTAAAAGCAACCATCTGGAATTTTAAACTTGTTAAGTTATTTAGCATAATATTATATTAGTACATTATGTAAAACAGCAAGTTAAATATCATTATTTTGCTTTTTATAACAGTAGATATTAATGTTTTTCTTGTACATCACATTTAGAACTATAATATTTTAGGGTTTAATTTATTTATATTGTTTTCTAATTAGAATTTAAAATGTGGATGTAAGAAATAAATAAATCATGTTCCAATGATATATTTATAAAATAATATAAATATATTTATAAAAATAAATATTTCCTTGAAACTTAATTTTTTATTAGGGAAATGCAACAGTCTCTTATTGGTAAATGATAGATATGGCTGATTTTAATTGAAAAATCTTTACATTAGGACAAAGAGCTTTTAATATAGAAAATTAGTAAACCTTAAATATGTTGTGTAACTTTCCTATTAAGATAGGGATTGTTTAAAGGTCTTGCTGTGTAGAAACGGTTGTCAATCAAGAAGAAAATCTTCGATCAGCCTTAAACTGGATAAAATTCAAAGTATGAAATAAATATTGCTCCATTTATCAACAAACATGTTTAGTAGAAGAAATGTTACTTTTTTTAATTGTTTTCATATGTGTGTAATAAGATTTAAAATACAGAAAAGCATTTCTTTTCAAATAAAATAAAAGAGCAGAGTATTTTTTAAAATGTATTTTTATCACTACTTAATCCAATATCATAACAAATAGTGTAGCTTTCCTGTCATTTTCCTAACCAAGTGAATGCAAAATTATGAAAAAATTTCTCTTGAATTATTTAGGACATAGAGATTTCTTCCATAGAGAGCATTCCATAGAGACATAGAGAGCATTTCTTCCCTCAATTAAGCAAATTTATGTTTGTTTTAACACAATTCACGTTTGCCTCTGCTTCCACAAATAGTATTTCTAAATTTTTCTATTGAATATTAAAAAAAGGTTTCAGGTATCCTTATTTTCATACAGTTTCAAAAATAGTTTTAGAATTCTCGGGGTAAAATTTTTATCATGCTTTGTTAAAAAAAAAATTTAATATTGTCTTAGAAATTATTTTTATAAATTGGCAAAAATAATTCCAATTGCAAGCAAAGAAAAGCTGTTCATAATAGAGAGATTTCCTTGGTCCGCTACTATCAGCATAATTAGTTAATAAATAATTCATGTCAATATATATATTTTATCTGAGAAATATGAGCATTTACGGTAATAATTTGCTTGTACTTTGAAAATAATATGTGTAACGAACTATAAGAAATCATAATTTCTTTTTTAGCAATACTGGCAAGAGGTTAATGGCAAAGTGTCGACTTTTATACCAAGAGAATGAGGAACTTGGTAAAATGATATCATCAGGAAAAACTGCTAAACTTGAAGGAGATCTTGCATTGCAAAAAAGTTTCAGTGAAGAAATGAAAAAGAGTCAGTCAGGTAATCTAAGATGAGTTAGAAATGTTTAACTTATATGCTGAAATACCAAGGAATTAGAGATTGACAATGTTATACAAATTGTGTGACATTACACATTATTCATGGGTAGATTATTGCAGTGACTGCATATATAGCTAGTTTGTTGTTACTCCATCGTTTTAATTGCAGGTAGTGGTTGAAACTTTTAATTTAGACATCTTTGATCATGAACCAAAAGTAGGTGTGAAAGCCACAAATAATATTACTCATTTTAAGTTGGGAAAAAATAAATGGCCTTCACACAAGCGGCAAACAAAAACAAAACAAAAATTTTAAATATATATATATATATATATATTAACTATTCTATTTGATTATTTACATAGAAACTGCTTCTTTCGCTAGCTAATTTAAACAAAAATCTTTCTGTTCTCTTTGTTGCCACTCAATACAAAATAAAAGTGAATAATTACATTTTATAACTCTCTATAGATGGCATACAACATTCTCTTCTCTTGAATTTTATAGCAATTTGGGGACAAAAACTGTACAAAATGTATACATTAAAAAAATATCATAAAATAAAAAAGTGTAACTATAGTATAATTTAAAAGAAATTAAAATGCAAGCTGCTTTTTATCTATTCTACCAATTAAGACAACATCACAAACTCTGATTTGGTCAAGATTTTTGGGAATGTTTTTAAAATACATTTTAATGAATAAAATGAAGCAAAGAAAACTATTTCTAAATATTAATTAGTGACTTAATAAATTGAAGTCCATATAATTCTTTATAGATTAATATAGGATAGAGAGGGGGGGGGAGTTAAATTTGACTCCAAGACAACTGCAACTGTCTTGTGCATGTTAAAACTAAAAAAGCTTTGTGTTTCCTAATTAAATTATAATTTAAATTTTTATCTTTTCTTTTTAGAACTTGATGAATTTCTTTTGGAACTGGATGAAGATGTAGAGGGAATGCAAAGTACTATATATTATTTGCAACAGCAATTACGAGAGGCTAAAGAACAAATCAGCCAACTTCAAAAGGATAAAACTGGGTCCACAGATCTTTCTAATTCTTCTCCTCTCAGCTTAAGCCAGCTAGAAAACACTGAAAATGGTTATAAAACACCAGAGCCTAACTTCATTTCTAATTCAGATACTATGCCAGACTCTTTATCAAATGATATTAATGAACTTTCAATTGAATCTAAGGTAAAAACTGAACCCCATTCACCTTATGAGAAAAATCTATCTGATTCTGAAGAACTTAATGATGGAAAAGCTTCACCAGGTACTAACATTCCTATGCAGACAGTCATTGTTAAAAATGAAAGGACCCTTGAGTCACCTGTTAGTATTTTGGACAAAGATTTTAAATCTGTAATAAAAAATAAAGAAATTATTAACCATGATAAAAATGTTCCTGAAGAAAAAATAAATGAACTAAATTCTGCTATGGATACCTCAGAAACTGCGCTTGTAATTACGAACGATCATAATTCAGAACATAATAAAGGAGAAAATCTTTCTAATAACTCTAAGCTCACTGAATCGCAAAACAAAGCTACAACAAACTCTAGTAAAAAGGCGCCAGAAACTGGAAAAGGGCGCAAGAGGACTAGACCGCGTACACCTGTAGAATCGGAAATTATCAAAGATGAATCTTCTTTACCAGTGAGGAAAAGGACTCGACGTCGGGAAGCAGAACGCCTTCAAGCTCTAGAAGAAAAGCCATTGACTGTTGAAATAAACACGGATGCTGAATTTCAGGCAGCACATACTTTAGCGTCATGGGCATCAAAACAAGAAAGGACAGAACCTGACACAGCATGTAGTACTCTTGGAAATGGTGAGCTAAAAAAAGAGGATAGTGATATTAAGTGAAGTATGGTTTTATATACTAGCTATGGTTGTGTTAATGTGTGTTGATTTTAGAATAAGACACATTGCCCAGTCAATAGCTTCAAAATCAAATTTATGTTTTCAATTTTTTTCTCCTTTTTTAGTCTCAATTTAATGGATGTGTCCTCTCAAAGTTGCATAATGTCATATTTTTCATTTTTATATTTTTGAAAAATTTCATTATATTTTAAGTACATACATTGTGTAATACTTAACTGTAAAGTTAAATGCAAAATTTAGCTTTCCATTCACTTTGTCGATTTAAGATTTTTTTTTCTTCTCCCCCATAAATGAGTGTATGTCTGTTTTCATTTTGTGAAGACTATAAGAACGTCATTTGTTGCATTAAAATTTTATATGAAACAAATAAAAAAAATTAGTTCTTTTGCCTAGCTTACTTTTTCATGTTTATTTAATCATAATTTGTTTTATGCATATTTTGTTTAGTTATATGAAGGAAAAAAAAGGAATAGTTATATGAAAGGCACAGTCCAAGTAATGATTTTATTTTTTATTAAAGAATGTAATTAGCACAAATTAAATTGGAGGAAAGTGAATCACTATATGAGGAGGTTGCAGTTTTTTAAACTTGTACTTCTCTGTATATTGTTAGAACTCGATAATGTTGTTTATGGCTCATTATGTGAAATTCACAAAGAAAATAATTGTATTATGGGTGCTATTCAAAGAAAAATTCTAACTTTTTGATGATATTTCCTCCACTTAAATTGATAGATATATTTCCAGTAGGTATGTAGCAATGTTTTCATTGCTTGGATAAATTTCATGGAGAGGTCTACATGACATACTTTTGTTTCTTAAAAGAGCTTAGATAAATGAGGATAGATAATAAAAAATATATATATATATTAATAGTAGTACGGTGAAACCTCCAGGAAAGACCACCTCTATATAGCGACCACTTATTTGAGGTACGGAATTTTTCTTTAGATTTTGTGGAGAAGAAAACCTTAGGGAGAGACCATTGAAATCTCTCCCAGCAACCTGGCAAACATCTGCGGAAAAGGTTGAATAAGGAAGCACAAAAAATATCAAAAAATTTAACAGAACAAATAAGTATATTAAAATGCATTCAAAATATTTGTGTGACACTCTATCTTGAGCACTCTTTTTGAAAATACAACCTCAGGTTTCAGTCAGAGTGCACTAAAGACGATGCAATCAATGATTTACTTCAGTGTAAAAAGTTTTAGAAAGAAATGTTATTTTGGAAAAAACAACCATCTCAAACAAACAAACCTCTTATCTTTTAAAACTAATTTTTATGATATTAATTTAAATGCAAACTAAAACAAAAAAAAAATTTTTTTTATTTATTTAAAATAGCATAAGCATTCATAATTGGTAAATTTGTTCTTACACATAATTTTATCAGTTGGGATAATTTTTATAGATGCTAAATTTTATTCATTGATCCGCCTTTTCACAACGCCAATGAAACTGCATGGTGCATAGCGTTTTTAAAAGGTGCTTATTTTTTAAAAGCCCTTAAAGGTGCTTTTAAAAAGTGCTTAATTTTCCAAAATCAGATATTTTTCTAGTCAACGTTTTCACAATTCATTCAACAACAGTCTGTTTCGGCATACCATCGGTCCGTAACATATGATAGCGCCAATCATGTTACATGCTTGATCAAATACTTGGGAGTCTATAGTCAATGGAGGTAACCTCTAAGAAGACCATTTTACTCTGGAACGGAGAGAGTGGGGGCTTCCAAGAGATTTCACTTTAAATTAAAAATAAAAAATGTTTATTGAACCATATCCGCAGCTATTTCATAGATGTCACATTGGCCTAATTTTTGAGGGGGGAAATTACAGCAAAACCTCGCAACAATACAAATCAATATAATGTTGTAAAGGGATATATTGTTATGTCTAGAGCCTACATACTTTGGGGACACAATAAGATTTTTTTAAAATTTAAATATTATATATGTATTAACTATGAATATATCTATATATTATATAAAAAATTAATTTTCTGAGTGTTAAATATTAAAAAAAATGGAAATAAATTAAAGAAAATAAGATCGTAAACATACCTGAAAAACATTTTTATTGAAAATAATCTGATATTTTTGTTTGTTTATTCATTTTTTTTACTGTCAAGTCAACCAACACAGTATGCATTGATGTCAAAGCACTAAAATGATTTTCGTTTGTGAGTGGTGCTCCAACCACCCTCCATTGAAAAAATTTTCTTTCAGTTGTTAATGTGATGCTTGTGGTCATTTGTGACTCATGATCAGCTTTTAACATGGAAATTAAATCAGATAGGAATGTTACATCTGGGACTTAATACTAAGAATGGAAGCTCTTGGGGTGGTCAGCACTGTGTCTTCTCTTGTCAGAAAAGATGATAAAATAAGATTCTTTTTTTACAGTACGTATTTGAAAACCAATAATAAATGGAGAAATTAAGGTTGTAATTTGGAACAAAAATCGTTTTACATGGGTTCTGAGAATATCATAATATTGAGCAGAACATGACATTTGTTCATATACAAGTTTGTCGAGACCACAAAATATTATCGTAATAAAGGGAGTTAATTGTTGTATTAGATGTCATAGTAGCAAGAATTCTCTGTATATTACATAGTCCCAATAACTCTCTAAATTTCCAACATGAGAAAAAGATTTTTATGTCTGATAAATATTTGCAAAAATATTATTTTTATCTCTTTCTTCGTTTTTAACTTTGATGAATTTAAATAGATGTTCATTCATAAAAACTTTCTTCATTTGACTAAATTATTGAGCGGGACTTATAATTCCAGACTTTCCATCTAGTTTTACAGCATTCAATGCTTTAGTTTTGTGAGCACTAAGTCGCGCAAGAGGATGGATCCACTCTTATTTTGCCATGGTGTTTCTTTGCTCCTAAGAAATGAATCCCGTTCTTATGAACACGAGTCTAATGTCCTACCAACCAGGTTATCCCAAACTATACATATTTTTAACATTGATAATATGTGCTTCCTACATGCATCTTTTTCTTGTTCTAATTTCCGACATTTTTTCAACTATTTAAATGCCCATAACAATTTTGTTTTCAGCTTTTTTTCATTTTTAACTCTTAACTCATACCTGACAACTCAGATATAAAGTTCGTTCTCAAGTAGGATTAGTATTTCACACATAAAAATTGAAAGACTAAAATTTTTTAACTAGAAAAACATGATTCTCATTGAAAAGAAATAATCCACACCTATCTGGCAGTAGATTATTCAATCAAGAATAGAAATGACACCAGGCGCATTTTTTTGAGTCCAAGCCGGAGACAGAATTTTCTTTTATGCCCTAGACTTAATATGAAATGATGAACAAAATTTGAAGAGTAAAAAGCAAATATTTGCAAAGAGATAAGCCAAATAATATATATTGAGATAACTTATTTATGGAAATAATACTCATTGATTTTTACCCTTAATTTTTTTTAACTTTTAATAATTGTTCCTAACAGAGTATTGGAAAACTTAATCATCAGCTCGAAAACTTCATTTCAGATGATGAGCAGTCTATCTCTGACCTAGAATTAGAATTTAGAGGATTCTTGTCCAATTTTTCTTTGATCAAACCTAAAATTCTCAAACTTGGATTCTCAGTTTCTTTTGTTTTTGATCTTATTTCCCTAGAAATGTGGAAAAAACTAACTAATTTATATTTCAATGAATGCTAGCATCGTAAAATTGTGTATGTTTATAATCATTGTTATTGTTGTGGCATTGCTCCAGGTGTTAAAATAACATTTAAATTTATAGAATAGCAAAAAAATAAATAAAATCGATCATCATAATGAGGTCATTGTAAAGAGTAGACAGTATTTCAAAAAAAATATGAAAACTTGAAAATAGGTTGTTGAAGAAGTAATTTCTGTGAGCTCACAATAAATATTTAGAATTGTCACTAAAAAGGACACTGACGGTAAACCGAGGACACTGAGTATTACTTTTTATCTATTTTTTGCATCATTTTTGATCTACCCTGAAATATGCTCAACTTTATAAAAGGGAGTAAAAAGAATCTATATTTCTGATGGCAGAATTTCTTGAGACAGTCTGTTGCATTTATATTCATAAATTCAATTTTGTCTGCAACCCAAGCACAATCAGACAGAGACTATCATTTTAAAATAAAGATTAATATTATTTATAACAATTGCATAAATATAAAATAGAAAAAAAATTATACATCCAAAATTCAAATACTTCAAATTTTAGCATAATTTTTATACATTACTTTTAAAAAATGGGATGGATTCTGCAGTCCAAAAGCCCCTATCTAAGTAACCAAAAGTTTTGGATACATATATACTATTAAAATTTTTATCAGAAAATAAATCAACTAGAATTTTTGAAAATAAAATTTTTAAGATTAAATATTGGCAGATGAAGTATATCCCTTGTCTTAAAATATTTTTATTTACAATAATAATATACATTTCAGCATAAATAAAATTGTCATTGGTCCAAACTCAAAATATAATTTGAGATCTTTGTAAAACCAGATTTAAACTCCTTCAAAACATTTTCTTGATTTTCAGCTACATTTTCAAATGGTATAAACAGAAGACCATGAGCAAAAAGTATCAACTGAAAAGAAAGAGTAAACATTCTTTAAATCAACAAATAAACTAACATTAAAATAATAATCACATGTTTAAAACATTCTTTTTTAAAAAATGTTTTAATTATGGATTTATATGTTTATGGATTAAAAAAAAAATTTTAATTTAAAAAAAAAAGCACATTTAAATATCTACACGTTGTCTAAATAGCTTTTTTGTAAAATTTTTTGCTTTAATGGTTTCAGGAAATTAATTTAACTCGAATAGAGATTAAAATAAGTAGAATAGCATTTTCAGTAAATAGCTTGTGCATAATTTTAAAAAGTATAAAAGATATAAAATATCAAAATAACAATAATAATGTAAAAAAAAATTTAGTTTTGTTTGCATTTACTTGTTAATAACAAAATTACTATTAGAACTAAGATTTAAAAAGAGAAAATAAACTTTAAAACTTAAACTAAATTTAGTAGGAATTTACAAAATTCACACTTACTGCTTCACTGTCAGTTAACCGTACATTCCTCATACGATGTGAGAAATAAAACTGAGATAAAGAATGGATGATGTGGTTTGGAATATTAATAAAGCTTGTTTTGGAATTAAACTCTTTCAATGTATCTAAATCATCAGGAGTTAAATGGCACAAAACTTCCTGCTTAGATAAGTCTGGAACAAAAGCGAAATTATCTGTAAAATTTCAAAAATATTGCAATGAGTAATAAAGCATTACATTAAAATGTAATTAATTTAACAAAATAAACTTAGTAGAATTCCACAAGTCAGAACTAATTTAAACCAAAACTTATTCAAATTACCAAAAAAATTTTATTTTGTCTAAAATTAATTATAAGTCTGATTATATATCTAATATTAATTAATAAAATCTGTTTGCTAATTTTTATATCCTTCAAACAAGAAAAATGAAATACATTAAAATATAATTTAAAAATTAAGAACAACTTTAATCTTAACTCAATAGCAACAGACCCCTTTGAAATCATAAGATTAAGAAAAAAATAACAGGTTATCTGAGATTATAATTTAAAAAAAAAAAAAAAAATGGGGGGCCAAAGGAATAAAAATTATTAACTAGCGCTAAATTCTCTTATTTTGAAGCAACAAAAAATAGTGTCTTACTCCTTTTCTCATTAGAATAATACATTTTCTTTGGTATACAGTTTAAAAAAAATCTACTAAACTTAAAATAGTGCAATCAATTAAATACATTAAAATGTTATTAATAAAAATACAATACAGTAGAACCCTGCTAATTTGAACAAATTAAGGCCAATGCCAGTTGGAATTATTGAAGAAAAAAAATTAAGAATTTTCCATACTGCTAATAAAAAGAAATTAAAGAATGTGAGGACTATAAACAAAAATAAGCAACTACTTATTCAGGAACAACAGAAAGAGTACACACCATTTTTTTTTATTAGAATAATGTATTTCCTTTAGTATGCAGTTTAATAAAAACTGTTTGCCAAACTTTGAATTATCCTTAATTATTATCAAAAAAATTGAGGCCAAATTTAACTTATTTCATCTGATAGAGAAAAGCAGAATCCATTTGCTTATTTAAATGTGTTCAAAAGCATGAGAATTTTTGCCTCTTATCTAAAATTTTATTTAAAAGTTTGCGTAAGTTTGGTCAGTTTAATTAATATCAAGTCGACTAAGACTTGGTGTCATGACGTTTTCTTGTCTCTTGTATTACTTTGAAAGAAATAGATATTGTTATATAAATGCATCATATAAAAGGGGGGAAAAAAACTAACCAAAAATAATCATCATAATGCCTTAAGTTGTTTTCTTTCTCTAAAAAATTCATTAATGGAAAGGTTAACATAGAGCGGTAATCATAGATGTTTCCTAGCTTATTACTAATAATCTTGAAAAGAAAAAGTTTAATTTAATTTTTTTATTTGAAATGGCTAAATTGAGTAACTTAAATCATGATTTTAATCATAGTTATTTAAATAGATCATACTTTTATTTATTTATTTTTTGAATTAGACAAGTATATGCTTTAATTAATGTAACTTTCTAAAAATTCTAATTCTGAACAGGCTTTTTTTAATTTTAGATAATCAAACTAGTCATTACCTAATAGTTTAGCAATAAAGTGAACTAACTCATTATTTCCTATTTTTAGTAGTTCATAATGGTATAGTTGGATTTAACACATATTTTAAAATTTTTATGAAGTAATCATTATAAAAATAAGCGGTTACCTATAAATATCTCGGATGGAAGTAAGTTCTTAGAAATTAGAGAAAAACCAAGACTTGCTCCTAATTTCAAAAATTGTAGTGTATGAACAATTTTTTCGCAGAATCTATACCAAAAGGTTGGCAACCATTTAGAACTTGTTGATATACCAGTAAGCTGCTTCAACATTATACATGAATGGTCGCCCGTAAGTTGATTCTAAAAGGAAAAAAAAATCATTCATCATAAATAAAATAATGTAAGTTATGATAAACTCTTCTGAAATGTTATGATACTGAAAAATAAATTAGTTAACATTCAAGCGAAATCATTGCTGTAAAATATTTCACAGAAATTCTGATATTTTTTTTAAATAAAAAGTCATCTTTTGTATTACCTTAAAAATATTTATTTTAATAATTTAATACTAATAATTTATTGTAATAATAGTTTCCAAAAAAAAAAGTTCTTTCAGCTCAAACATAATTAATATTGAAGCAATACAATTAAAAATACAGATTTACAAAATAGATGATTGAATGCTTAAATCATATACAGTTAGGACCTTGATTATTCTTAGTAATTGAGAACAGAGCAGATTTGGATAATTGAAATAGTCTTATAATAAAGGTAATATATTTTTCTCAATATTTTTTCATCAATAAAATCAGAAAAATGAGGGTTTTTTATAATATAGCTACACAATATTTTAAGTCTTGGTGGCGCAGTAATTGTACACAGTATGTAAAGGAAATTTTATGATAATTTTTTAAATATATTTTTATCAAATAGATATAAAAATGTTGTTTTTAAATTCACTTACGCTATTGACTCAGGTGGTAGTGCTCTGTTCCGAATAAATCATACTTATAAAGCAGCATCTAATTCTAAATCATTTGCTGATTTGATTAATCTATATTCTTTTAAAAGCTTGTAAGGCTTTCTCTAGATTTCATTTGTACAATATTACATTTTTTTCCCTTTTTACACAAATATAACATAACATTTTTTTTTTATAAAAAGGGGAAACCGTAAAGTCGAAATATACTACACTACTAGTAATAATAAAGAGATAGAGGAAACAGCAAAAATTAAAACTTTCGTAATATTTTTTTAGCAAAACCAAAGCAATCAATTTAACCAATTAGCAAATAATTTTTTTTGTTACTTACATAAAATAATGAGTTATATATACTATATATATATGTAGTTACAGTTTCATTAAAAAAGTTATGATTTCTTTATTTTTCATTACTGACTAAATAATGTAGCTTTATTTTTGCTAAGATTTTCAATCACCAATCTGTTTTGTTTAATTTTATTTATTTATTTTATTAAAAAAAAATGAAAGGAAGGAAAGAAAAACATAACAAAGAGAATGGAAGAAAGAACTAAAAATTAAGCTATTTCTTATTATTGTCATAAAAACAGATATGAAAAGAAACTGATTTCTACCATATAGAAATAAAGCTATCTAACACAAATTTAGAAACTCAAATCATACCACAAGAAATATTCTAGTTAAAAAAGCACATATACATATTAAGCAAGTACTAAATTTTTAATTTATATATATCTTACGAATGCGTATCAACTATTCCAAACAACAAAACTAACAAAAAATAAACAGAACATTTTTCCTTCAAAAGACTAGGTAATTATATACTTACAGGTGTGTAGTTAAGATAAACAGGACAGAAATCACTTTTCTTCCAAAATCTGTGGAGAAAGAATAAGATAAATTTACTCTCTTACATTGCAATATTTATTTGATCTTACCTGGTAAAAATATTAGGTGAATTTAAAATCAAATTTTTGATTACATTGTTTTTCCATTGACAACCAATGAAGCTTTAACAAGTAGCCATAGAGAAATATAAGCTTTATATCTTACTAACCAACCTAGCATGGACCATATAATAATTTATTTCAGACAAAAATGTTTACCATCAATACCCATTGTATTTACATTTTAAAATTATTGAAATTTTTTTAAATCGTTTCATTAAAGAAATTGAATTTGTTAAATAGAGTTTCTTGACTTCAGTTCATTTGAGGAAAAAAGAGTTAAATTAGGAATTTTGTTAAAACAGGGCTGTATTACAAAATCAACTTCTGAAATTAACACATAAATTTTAACTTATGTCTAAAAATTTCAATAAAAATAGTTGTATTTTATGATCACAAAATTCTTAAATTAATTTAGCCAATTTGCATTTTACATGGCATAGTTGCATGAAAAAATGTTGTTTAAATTTCTTACCATTGCAGAATAGATGAATTAAAATAAGAAGGTAAAAAATCTTAGGAAACATTAGGTTATCAGATTTAAATAGTAGATATTAAAAAATAATTTATGATTCTCTTCCCTTTTTTAACTATATTTAGTAAATATAGCAATAAACATTTTTCTAAAAACATTTCTATCTTAAGTCTTAAAAAATTTACAAATGTATGCATAAAAGTCAAACTTTAGAACAAAAAATATTGATTAAACTTGCAAACCTTAACAATTCTTCTGATAAACCATAGCTAACTCCGATATAGTCCAGAATGTCTGGCTTAATCTGGTTCATTTCATAAAGCAATGGTGGTAAAGACATTCTCGGTTGCAATCGTTCCTTTAACATACTTTCAATTTCTTCATCATCTTCATCTTTTATCGGTAGTGAAGTCATATTATTGAGAGCAGATACAGTGGGTAAATTTTCAGAGGTGTTATATTTACCCTCGTAAAATTCTTGCAGCAATTTCAAAGCCAAAGTCCCATATCCTCTCTAAAAAAATTGTTTTATTTTATGCAAATTCATTGGATAAAATTTTTTTTTTCCAAGAAAATAAATTACTCGGTAAATAAATTTCAGAAATTAAAAATTGCTTCAACTTTTAATTAGATTCATACCAAAAAATATATCAGAAATCAGTAAAATTTATTTTATACCACTTTTTTTCTTTCAAACATAATATTTTTTCATTTTAATTCTTTTGAAAAAAAAATTTATACTTAACTCTATTGGGCACTCAAACAATTAATGTGAAAGAAGAAAAAAAAACTTAGTTATAAATAATATTGATTACTAAAAAGATTTTCCAAATCTTAGTTAACTAAATTATTTGAATTCCAATATAAGAACTCTTCGTTCAGCTTTTAAACTAAAACTATTTTAATAAATAAAAAATTTTCAAGAATATACAAAGGGCATTCATGCAAAATGTTTTACATCTATATATCTTTTTAAACACATTTTTAACATGATCTTAATATATCATGAAGCAAAAATTTTTATTTCATGATACATAAAATAAGCCATATGCCATTTTTTACAATCAGATTTCATCAAAATATTAAATTAATAATATTTTTTAATAAATTCCTCTCAAAGAATTAGAAATTTTTCTTCTTATTACAATTTTTACATTGTTTATAAAAAAAAGCAGGCGTATTGCAAAAAAAATTTAAAAAAATAAAAAAAAATTTTAATGTTACATTTTATTTTAATACATATTATTTTATTTACATAGATAGTAACACAATTCAAGAATGTTATTTTTTATTAAGAATATTAAAAAAATTTAGAAGCACTAAAGAATGCAATTTCATAGAAAAGTAAAGGACATTTATTTTTGAGTTACTGCAACTCAAAATAATCTTTATGCCAACACTATTATCTCTACTTTTTCACAAGTCGTGTATCAATGTTTTAACTGGTAATGAGTATATTAAAATCAAATAAAATAAGTAAAGACATACATTATTAATTGTTTAATTTAACTGCAGTGAAACCCCGATTTTACGTTTCTCAGGGGACTGGGGAAAAAAACGTAAAATCCGGGAAAACGTAAAATACGGGAAATACTTAGATAGCAAAAAATCATATAATAATAATGGGAAAATAAAACAAACTAAAGGTAGTAAAGATGACTCTTTCAAAAGGTACTATTAAAATCTATATTTTACGAAAAGAATAGTAGTATTTAAAGAAAAAAACATACCAGTTCAAGATCACTTTTACAATTTTTATTAAGAATCATGTAATTTAGGTGCAAAATAGTGCGTAATAGTAGATTGTTTTTTAGACATTGAGTTCAAAGTAAATGCCTCATCTTCCAGGACTGAAATCTTTTGCAAATTTTTTTCCTGGTCTTTGTATGATAGAAAATAGTCTTTCACTATTAGCAAACTTCTCAATGCTGTGTTGAAAGAAGGAACGGGCTGTGCTTCTATTTCTTCTTGTTCATCTTCATCGGCGGATGAAAAGTCCATAACATCGTCCACGGATGGAGCAGTGGTTCTCTCAGCTTCGCATGTTGCTAAGTTTTCTCGGATGTACTCGTCGAAGTCATAGCTAACTGTTTCATTAATCTCATAGCTAACTTCATTAATCTCATAGCTAACATAGCTTCATAGCTAACTGTTTCATAGCTAATCCTGCATCTGTTAACGGTTCATTAGAAGTTACGATTCCGCTTTCTTCAAAACATTGGGAAATGCACTTTTGTGTAACGCTTCTCCAAGCAGCAGAAATAAAATGCATAGCCTCCAGAACACTTAACTTTAGTTTGCAGGCGTCATTTAGGTTTCCGTTCTCTAGTTCAGCTACAGCTTTCCGGACAAGTTGCTTTCTGTAAAAAACCTTAAATGATCGAATAATGCCGAGATCACAAGGCTGTAATATGCTTGTACAGTTTGCAGGAAAAAACTCAACACGCACATTAGATAGCTGCAAATCCGGATGTGCACTGCATTGATCGATGAACAAAATTATTTTACGGTTCTGAAATTTCATCTTTTTATTCAGTTTCTGTAAAAAGTCTTCGAAAAGGGCTTTTGTTATCCACGCTTTTTTGTTTGCTTCATAATTTGTTGGGAAACTTCTCACATTTTTAAAGCATCGTGGTTTGCGTGATTTTCCAACAACGAGTGGAGTCACCTTCTCACTTCCATCAGAATTACAGCATAGTAAAACCGTAAGACGCAATTTTGACATCTTCCCTCCGTGGCAGGAATCTCCCTTAGAAACGTAACTTTTATCCGGCAGAAGGTTAAAGAAAAGTCCGGTCTCGTCCACATTGAATACGTCCTTTGGCTTGTATCCTTTGGTCAAATTTGGTAAATTTTTCTTCCATTCTTCTATTGTAGCTTCATCCACGCTTGATGATTCTCCGGAGAGCGATCTAAACACAAGATTATGTCTTTTTTTCATCCGGTCAATCCAGCCATTGGAAGCTGTAAAGTCTTTTAAACCAAGTCTATCGGCGATTTCTAGAGCTTTCTCTCTTAATATGGTGCCATTTACAGGTACATTAGCGTCACGAGCCTCTTTAAACCATTTTACTAAAATCCCTTCCATCTTGTCGTACGGGGATTTTTTCATTGTTCTCCGTTTCTTGGCATTTTTTTCACCGACTTTTTCAAAGTTTTTATCAATGCATTCTTTTTCCTGTAGTATGGATTGCAGGGTTGTTACGGGAATTCCTTGCAATTGAGCGAATGCTACTTTTGTTCCATGAAATTCATTAAACTGCTTAACAATTTCGGCTTTCTCAGCAACAGAAAAGTTTTTGCGTTTTTTGCTCACCATTTTCGTACGAAAGGGTTTGAAATGCGACCACCTTGTGCTGAACAACAACAGAGTCTGAAAAGCTGTAGAAACGTAAAGATCCCCTTTGCTTTCCAAGGAAGAAAATAAGTCACTACATCTGATTGGTAACTGGAGTGTCTCTTCTCCTATCTGTCTCATTCCTGCACCAATGAAATGTGTTTCTGTACTTTGTTTCTTCGCCCGCTGCCTTGTCCGAGACAGGCAGCAGGTGTTCAACAAAGGAAGGGGGAGAGATGACTAAAGTTCTAGAAAACAGTAGTCTGTGGAATGCGTTTCTGCTTTCATAGATTTACTTTCAACAACGTGGATGAGCTTTAAAGAAGCAAACATAGAAAAAATATTGCTTATTAAAACATTTTTTTATTTTTTTTCTTTCTACAAAAAACGTAAAATGCGGGAAATTCCGTAAATTAAAAACTTACAATCCGGGTAAAATTAACATTGGAGGTATACGGAAAAACTGGGTCCTGATGAAAAAAACGTAAAATGCGGGAAAAACGTAAATTCGGGGGACGTAAAATCGAGGTTTCACTGTATTTATAAAAATATTTTAAGACATCAATTTGAAAAGTTATGAGATAATGTTTGAATGAATCTTACACACACAAGATATACAAATCCAATTTAATAATGTCTGTTTTTGTTCAGATAGCAGAAATTAACATGATCAACTGGCAGCAATGATAAATACTTTGAAGAGAGTAGAAGAGCATAAATACTTACATTTTGATAGTCTGGGTGAGTTGCTATTTTTACAATTCGAGCACCAGAAAGAGCAGGAAAATCTTCCTCAGAATACTACAAAAGAAATTTTATGTAATGAATATTTCTGTAACAGATAAAGATTATATTTTAATTAATATATAGGAACTAAAACTTTGAACATTAAGAAATTATGGGGGAAAATACAGGCATTAAATTACAAAAAAAGAAATAAAAAGTTACGAAATCAAAAAACTGTATTAAAAACAATTACAAAGACTATTTCGTGTGCATGTGCAACATTAACTAAAGCTATTTTTGGTGATTCTACTCAATGGGTTGAAAAGTATAAAATTAAATGCTATGCTATATAACAATAATAATTTATAGCAATGTATTTTAAGCTTTAAACAAGAGGAAAGCTATATCATTAATAAATCAACAGGTCAGAAATAAAGCATTTGAAAATTGTTCAAATTATCTTAGAATAATGGAATGCTAATAATATAATACAGTAAAACCTGTCTATAACGATACTGTAGGGACCTAAATAAAATATTGTTATAGGCAGGTTATCGTTATAGACAGGTTTGAAATTTAAAAGTATTCGTTTAAAACTAATGATAAATTAAACTTCTTTTATAGGCTCCAAATGAAAATTTTTCTTAGAATTATGAAACAGCACACAAGAAAAATTTACTTACAATTTTATGAATCAAAACAGAAATTATTTAGAAAAATAATCGGTTAGTTTTGTTTGCTTATTTTTGGAAGCAATTGCCATTTCCATGCACATAGATTTCAGTTCATCTAATGAATTCAAATAAACATCAGTTACATTTGGTAATGTTGCAACAAAATCTTGCAAAGTGTTAATTAGCAATATGGCATTCTCGGGTGAAATTTGAGTCCTGTTTTCACCCATCAGTGTGTCACCCGTTTTTCTGACGTAGCTCTCTCCCTCCTACAATACCCCTTCACCCATTTCTACTGCTCTAATTTCACTTAAAAATGGCTTTTTTTCTCAGAAACAACGAAAGAATATTACATACAAAGGAGATGGAGAAAAATAATTTTGTTACCTCACATTTAGGCTCGTTGGGGAGTCGTTTTCCAACGGTAGAAAAATCGGAATAGAACTATCAACTTTCAAAAGAGGAAAAATTATCGTTGTAGACATGTTTAACTGAAAAGTGGTTATCGCTATAAACAGGTTAAAAATACATTGAGTAAATAGGAATTTCACCGGGACCTCAAGGAAATATCGCTATAGACAGGTTTATCGTTATAGACAGTATCGTTATACACAGGTTTCACTGTATAAAGATTTAATTAAATAAGAGTATAACATAATTTCAAAAATATAAATATAAGAATATTTAAAATTATAAGAATGTAAAAGAAAAGCTATAAGTTCAAATAAATAAAAACTAGATAACAAAGACCACAGAATCCTCGGTTTGATTAACAAAAATTTTTCAAGTTAATTAATTAACCATGTCTTAAAAATTCAACTTGAAAAATCGAAATTTCCAGCACCTAGTTTCAATTTTTATAAATCCATGTATTTTAGGCTTTGTTTTGATTAGTTTTACACATTTTCAAATAAATATGGTAAAAAATTCTCTGGAAAGAAATTTATTTTTCAGCATTCTTAGAAAATTGTGAATTACAGGAGGAATCTCGTGCTTGAGGAAGAAAAAAAAAAAAACTAGCAACACTAAATTTTGAAACAGATAGGTATGTTTCTTTAGTTTACAGTGTCTAAAACTGGCCCCAGACAATGTTATGTTACTCAAAAAAAAAGTAAAGACAAACCAAATGTTTCTCCTTTAATTTTTTAAGATTAACGCCTATGATAATTTGCAAATTAACAGTAAGAAAATACAAAACTAAAATGTACAAAAACAATGTACTAAGAAATACTTTTAAACAAGTAAACTCAGTTTAGTTTAATGCTTGTTGACAAAATAAATAAATAAAATAGAGAGAAACGGACAACAAAACTGCCTCAGGTTATGAAATAGTTGTGCACAAAATATAAAACTTTAATCATTATTAAGTATTTAAGCTTAATTTATGGTTTTTACTATTATAGAATAATGAAAACATTACTTAACTTTGCTGACTCTAATAATTTAAAAATAAAGAAGCAAATCAAAATTTAAATAAATAAATATTAAAAAAAAAAAGCAGAAGAAAAAGCAGAATGTATACCATTCTAATAGAAATTAATACAAAAACTCTCTAAGAAAACTGCATTAAAAATGCCTTTAAAAAACTATATCTAAATCCTTTACCTCCTGAGAAATAGACCAAGGAATTATATCTCCTTCATAACGTTTGCCTCGACTAAGCTCCTGCTTCACAATGTTCTCAGATAATTTACCTTCTAAACAAATCTAAAATAATAATAAAAAAAGTTTTAAAACTAAAAATTTTAAAAATTAAAAAAAAATCACAAATGTTTAAAATGCTTGCAATGTAAATTTTAAACATCAACTATATTATTAACAACATTTATTACTACAGCTGTTTTTTTTTTTTTTTTTTTTTGCATAAACTTTTTGCCTTTTATTCCAATGCATGAACACACACTTAATAAAAAGTTACTAAAATCTTATTTCTTAAAAAAGAAAAAAAAATATTTATAATCAATACTGTTTTAAAAAATAAATAAAATATCTATAATACATTTTAAAACTGTCAAAAATAAAGTATTTAAAAAAATAAAAACCAGCACAGAAGTTGCATGATTACTATATGAAGAATAATAAATTTGCATAAAATTAATTTTCTTTGTTATAGAATATGTGACATATTTGCATTTGTAATTTTTTGTAATAAAAGTTACAATATTCTAGCAAATTATTATACAACATGCTATTTGAAGCTATTTTTATTAATCTATTACTGTTATGATAAAGTTAAAATCCAAAGCTAACTAAACACGAGTATGAAGAAATTTTCTAACATTAATATTTTTCATATTGGCTATAAATAACTTCACCAGACCACATAAATTAGTGGCTTTAGAATCTATGACAAGATTGAATACTGCTTTTAATATTCAATAAGGCAATGGCTTCCAGAATAATAATTGTATTAAGAAAAATTACTGTAAAGGTAACACAAGAAAAATACAAACCTGTAACACACAAATTATTTCAGGTAAAGTTTTAGATGAAGGACTACACAAGCAAAATAAGTGATGAGCAGGTGCGTCAGACATAATTAATAAGTCATTTGGTGAATTTTGGTAATGAGATGCAACTAAAATAGCAATAAGACGTCGGAGGAAACGTTCAGCATATTTATTACAGCTAAACAATGTATCTCGATTTATATAATACTTAAATATTATTAAGGAAATATATCAGCATTATCTAATTGTTTAATTTAACAGTTAAAAATAATCTAGCAACATTTCTGATTATAAAAAAATTTCAACACCAGATTTTTTTAAAATGGAGAACTTTCATATCTATTTTTAAAAGGATTTCAATTATAAAAATTAAATTACAGGTTTTCTTGAAATAATGTATTATACAAAGCATAATTTATTAATCACATTTTAAAATATCAAAGCAATGTTTCACAACATGAAAAATATTGTAAAGAAATATAGGAACTTAAAAAAAAAAAAAATTCAAAATTTGAATCTGCAACCTAATAAGATTTTTTTACATATATTAATGATACATAAAAAAAGAAGAAAAGGAAAAAGAAATAATAACTGATATAATGATATCCACTAAACAATAAGCAAATACAACACTAAAATGTACTAAAACAGTGTGCAAAAAAGTGTACTAAAACAGTGTACCAAAAAAATTTACTAAGAAACACTTTTAGACAAGTAAACTACCATTTCAACAAGAACTACCAGTACAATTTTAAAAAGAAAATGTTTAAAAGGATATAATTTGCAATCATTAAGTGAAGGAAATTTAGACAATGCTACAGGTGGAATAGTAACATCAAGACACAATAAATGATTTAGCCAATTTTCTACTTGATCTCTTGGTCCATACCGAATTGATTCATCAAGTGTCAGTTCATGTAAAATACGTCCTAAAAGTAATAAATGAATACAAGTGATTATTTTAATATTTACAAAAATACATTCAAATTTCAATACTATTTTTACATAATTTTTATAAGTACTTAAAGTCTATAATAAACATAAATTAAATTGAATTTTGAATCACTCTTCTGTAAATTGTCAATACAAGCAAATAATTAATATTAAAGTCATCACAGCATTTCTTTTTAAGAATTATTATAATACAAATTACAGTATAAACAGAAAATTCTAGAACCAATAAAAATAATAATTCGAAAAACTCTTGAAAGATTTTGAAAATTTATTAAATAAACATTTTTCATAAAACTAATGATACAAACAAAAGGTCCTCTACACCAGCGGTTCCTAAATGTTGATCCACAGAATTTTAGGATTCTGTGAAAGGGTCAAAAGGGTTCCGAGGGTCAAGAATTTTTTTTTTAACTAGTCGTAATTTTCTAAGCCTATAGTTAAATCTTTTAAAATTTAAATTAATAATCCATTAATTATTTAATATAATTTTTATTTTAATGCAAACCATATTTCAGCTCATTCTTTTTCAGTTTATGCAGGCACTAAACTCAAATTAAGAATTAAACTAGATGTCACTCCAGTGAATTCAACAGTCTGACTTAAAATAGAATTTTAAAACTCATATTGGTAAAATGATATGATGAAAAAATTTTCAGTCCTTATTAATTCAATAATTATTTTCAAAATAATTATTAAAATTTGGATCATTAAATATTATTTAAAATAATAAGTTTTTCGTTAATTATAATTACAATTGCTGATGAAGTTTATTGATTAAGTCTAGGGGTTCAGCCATAAGAAGGTTAATCATCTAGACTTCCACAGCATAAATAAATTGGGAATGCTGCTCCACACTTACCTTATAAGTGAAGTATAAAATTACAATGCTATGAATTAAAATTATAAACGATATGCATTAGCTAAATAGATTGATTTGAGTCCACCCCTCATGAAACTCTCAAATAACAACAGATAGTATTAGCAAAGACAATTCAATAGTAAAAGTTATTTATAGTACAAAGTCCCATATCCAGACGTCTGCTTGCCAAAAGGGTCTTTCCCAGACACTTTTTAACAATCAAAACTCTTGCCTTTTCAAAAAAAATTGCACTTGCGATTTGTTGAAAAGTATGCAAGGCTGAGAATCCTCCGCCTTTCTACTTTTTATAATTTTTACCAGATTTCTAATTTTTTTTGTATTTTAATCCAATTTCTGCTATATCTTGGAAAAAAAATGGATAACACAAAAACGAAATTTGGCATTTCACTACAGCTCAAAAAGGATCATGTATCTTTATCTCATGTCATGCAAAAAAGTATTATTACCGCCAAGAATCAGACACTCAATTTCACAGTGCAAAAATTTTACGTTCTGAAAAATTGCGGATTTTAGATAAAATCGTCACAATTAAAGCAGGTCATAAAGTGATTAATCAAAAGTGCAATTCGAATTCACGTACAGTAATAATATATTAAAAATGAAAACAAAAGTAAACTATATGGTAATCCAAAACTATAGAAAATGCAGTTGACGAAACCAAGCAAACAATAAAATCCTTACAAATTGAGTGCATCAAAAAATAATTCTTCAAATGCGCGATTTGAAATGTAATGTGTATCAATATCTAACAAAAATTCAATCGTAAACTGACATGCGATTGCTGGTGAATCGTCAATAATTGGAAGCAAAATGCACGATTCAAGGTGTGCCAAACTAATTAAAATCATATTAAAAAATAGAGATTTTAAAAACCAAGTGAAAATCCGTTTTAATAACTACCAAAAAAAAACGATCAGCAAAACCATAGGGATTAACTGTGGAATCGTTACTAAACGAGAAATGATTACTAACTGAAATACATGATTCGAAATTTACGGTACATTATAATGGTGTATTAAAATATCGAGATTAAAAACCACATGGAAATCTGCAACAAAAACTGCAAAAATAGGGCAATCAGCTGAATTTATACGTCATTGATTAAAATTGTCTTTATTTATCATTTATTTGTTCTTGAATAAGGATGTTTTGATGTCAGTTTACTTTAAAGACCTATTACCCAGAAATAACTTGTATTTTCCAGACTTGCTGAAGTTCCAACGATTCCAGATATGGGACATTTCACAGCATTTATTAGACCATACCTGTTAAGGACTTGGATTGTTGAGCACTTGTTAAAGAATTATTGTTTATGGATTCTTTTCGCAACTGAGCAATGAGCTTAAGTGACAATGATCTTCCTGTTCCTTCATAGCTAAAATCAAATAAAAAAATGGCATGTAAATTATCATAAAAATTAATAAATATAAAAAAAAGTGTAAAATGCAAAGACAAAGAATATAGAGGGGAGAAAAAGTTCAACTCTTCGAATATGTAACTAACCGGGGAAACTAGACCAGAAAAACAACTTAACAGGGTGAAAAACATATTCAGGCAGAGATGCCAACTTGCTCCAGACAGCAAATATATATTTTAAAGTGGTAGTTTATGAATTGTGATTCTTGGTTTAATAAATTCAATTTAGTAGATTTTTATTCACCACTATTTCTAAATAATTCATAAGCTTATATAATTCACCACTTTATAGTACTTATGCCATGCTATACCTTTTAAAAAGCAAGCAAAAATAGTAAAATATTTGTAAAATTTTCCTTTATAGTTATTTATCGTGTTTTTTAATTTTTTCCGCGTGTCCGGAGCAGTGGCATCTATGTTCAGATTTAGCAGAGCATCATACATATTAAAATCCAGTGCATGCACATTAGAAGTAAAGTGACAGTCAGGAGATTCATTACCAATGAACCGGTTGTTAAACAACTCTACATGTATGGTTGGATACGCTGCTTCCCACCATTTTATTCTTTTTTCTATGTCAAAATGTGCTAGCAGATTTAATCAACATGGATGATATAAATGTATTCTCAAAGGAATATCTTTATTAACAGTTCAGTACACTTTATCAAAAGTGTAAAAAATGCAGAACAAACCAATAATAAATAAAAAGAGAAAACTTTTCTTCTTCTCCCCAATCTTAGTAGTGGTTGGGAGGAGGGAAGGTGAAAACTGGTTTCAAAAATTTTGGCTGAAGTGCTTCTAAAAGTTGTTCTTTTTTTCCCTTTATGTATAGGTACCACACCAAACCTTAGGGAATTGGTTTACATGGAAGCTAGCCTTCTTTCTCTATTTACATTCTTTAACTTGGATTTCTAACTCAAGTACTGTTTACAAATTCATTTTCCTATCAAATACTATCTTGTTTAAGCACCTGGCAAAAAAACGAAATTATGTTCTGTAGATACAGTTAGACATAACATATTTGTAAATCCTTCCATTTGTAAATTTGCAATTCCTTCCTCCATTAACATAATTTAATTAATAATACTATAAACATTTTGAAAAACAAATCTTTTTTAAAATGCAATGATAAAATTATGCTTTGCCAACTATAATATAGAAAATAATTTTATGTTATCTTATAACATAAATTCTTTTCTGTTATAACATTTTGAAAAACAAATCTTTTTTAAAATACAATAATAAAATTATGCTTTGCCAGCTATAATATAGAAAATAATTTTATGCTATCTTATAACAATAAATCTTTTATGTTATAACATTTTGAAAAACAAATCTTTTTTTAAA
The DNA here is from genome assembly GCF_982258835.1 of Parasteatoda tepidariorum. Taxonomy (NCBI): domain Eukaryota; kingdom Metazoa; phylum Arthropoda; class Arachnida; order Araneae; family Theridiidae; genus Parasteatoda; species Parasteatoda tepidariorum. Next base: position 71,004,890 of record NC_141759.1, read on the forward strand.
TGCAATGATAAAATTATGCTTTGCCAGCTATAATTCAGAAAATAATTTTTGTAAAAACTTTATTGCTATGAATCATTTTAACATTAATTACCCATTAACAGTTGATGCTAAGAATATCAAATATGGCCCCATCAAAGCTTTAATGAAAGGAAGTGGTATGGCAGCAGCTTCATCAATCACAAGAAGTTCAACCAGTCCCAATTTAGCCTCAGAAGATGGTTGAACATATTTAACAGTTTGTCTATGTTTTCGCATCACATTGACTTGAACAATAGCTTTGTTGAATTCAGGATTCATAGATCTTACTTCTTCATAATCAGTTGTTTTCTAAATAAACACATTATAGTAGAATTAGTGTTAAAAATTTTGGTTCAATTCATAAAAATTTAAAATTATATAAAGACATGCCTCCTAACAGTTATGGATTTTTAGTAGTTTAAGTATTTTCTGATAACATAGGTGATTTATTAATATTATTAATGAATTAGAATTGAAAAAATTTTGTTCACCAATCTGCATAATATATATTAAAGATCAAATAGATACATGGTCATGTTGCTAAGTTACGGTAAAAGTCTACTACATTTGTTTTAAAAAGTACTGTTTTAGTTCACTACCACTGGAAAAAATACTTGCAAGAACTACAAATTTTTAAGGATATGTAAAGAGAATAATAAAACCTTTATTGGAAATTTTAAAATAATTCAAATTGCCCTGATAATAATAAAAAAATTCTTGTTATGATTTTAAACATATATTTTGCTATATTGGAAAAATGAGTACATTATTTTAATTGCAAACTATAAAATATAAATAAAAATTTTTTTTTTATTTATAAGCAGAAATTCTAATATATATATATAGTAAAAAAATATTTTTAAATTCTGATTTACTTTTTCTCTTTACTTTCCTGTATCTCTTTTACTACCTCTTTACTTTCCTCTTAACTGTTGCAGAACATTTAAAATTATTTTTTGTTTTTAAAAATCATTTTCATAATTAGTGATACTTTTAAAAAAAAGAAGTAACTTCTTAAAACTAATTATAAGTTTGAAAACGGAATGTATTTAGTCATTTTAAATACTGTTTCCTAACTTAAAAGAAAATAGAAAGAAGGTGTAAGCTTTGGTGAATTCCTTACTTTTCCTTAATATCTATTTTTTATTAATTTAAAATACAATATTTTAATAACTTTGTTGGCTTAATAACTGAAGAATTTAATATTTCATTTCACCAAATACTTCGCATAAGTAGCTGAATAATATTAACTAAATATTTAGAACATAATGATATTTTACTAATAAAATTAGCAGTTAAATAAAAAAAAGCTTTAAAATATTACTAATAAAAAATACCTCATAGCCAAGAGCATTTAATCCATCTAATAAAAATTTGAAAAATGTTTTCAAATTTTCTGGGTGAGGAGACGCAACAGAAATATTGGTATACTTAAATGCTATAGCTGCAGCTACAGCAAGACCAAGAGCCGCAGATTTTCCTCGTCCACGAGCAGCTGTTAAAGTAACAGTACTACGAAGTGTCATTTCAGTTAAGGAATCAACAAATTTTGTCACAGCTTTAGCCTGGTCAAGAGTTTTGCACATTTTAATCAGAACATCTGCAGGCTGAGAACTATCTAATGATGATTTTAATAGTTGAAGTTCTCGCTCTTCTGGTGTCTGAGGCTCATCCTATAACATAAAAGATTATTAAAAATGCAATTAATTAAATGTTTCAAATACTCAATATTTATTTTTAAGTTTTTCTGAGAAAAGTTTATAATTTCAAATAAAAATATAAATTCAAAGCTAGTTTAATCATTTCATATCTTATATTGATTGATTTGTTATCTCTAGGGAATAACAAATCATCTGGGATACAGAGGGATAACTAATCAGTTCCTGATTAAAATGCATAATTCTAAGCTTTAAAAACTCAATATTTAATGAAATTTTTTTTATCATCATAATAAAATAGTATTAAAAGTTTAGAAAAATTTGAAAATAATGCTATTGTTGTCATTGTTAATAGAATTATAATAAATGGAATATTATGATAATAGAAAATAGTTATTAATTTAATTAATATCTTTCACAATATTTAAAAACCAAAGCCAGGTATTGCAGTACGTAATAATATATTATTTTAGCATTATTTAATTTAAAAGAAAAAAAAAGTTCTTAAGATAACATTTGTATTAGGTGTAGAGAAAAAATATATATCTCTAAATACAAAAAGAAAGAGTGTATGTTATTAATTATTAACAAACAATTTATTTAATTTCGAACTTACTCTTGATTTTGGAGGCAAAGTCTTTATTGATAAAGCATTAGATGATATAGGTAATATATTCAATTTATCATCCAAAACTAGACAGTTTGAACAAGTTGGTAAGGATAATATAAACCTCTCGTTAAATCTGCACACAACACTTTGGTGAGTCTCAGTCCTATAACGAGCATGGACATCCTTTGAATAAAAGTAAAATTATTAATAAAGAAAGGAAATCTTACAATGATTGTAAACAAATATTATTTGAATGAGACACTATAAAAACAATCTATATTCTAAAAAGTACACTGAAGAGCCAAAAAAACTGGTATACCTGCCTAATATCGTGTAGGGCCCCAGCGAACATGCAGAAGTGCTGCAACATGACGTGGCATGGATTCGATCAATGTGTGAAGTAGTGCTGGATATAATTGACACCATGAATCCTGCAGGGCTGCCCATAAACCAGTGGGAGTAGGGATATCTTCTGAACATCACGTTGCAAGGCATCCCAAATATGTATGCAATGTCGTAGATTCGATGCTTTACCGGATTTCCGATACTCACTGTATGCTCGTGAAATGGTTGTACATGAAAATCCAAATGTCATTGCTATCTCGGAGATGCTATGTCCCATCTCCCGTGCGCCGACTATAACACCACGTTCAAACTCACTTAAATCTGTATAACCTGGCATTGTAGCAGCAGTAACCGATGTAAGAACTGTGCCAGACACTCGTTGTCTTATATATGCGTTGCCAATTGCACCGCTGTACTTTGATTGGCTCTATACCCCTTTATTTACATACTCATGCTTGTACCAGTTTTTTGGGCTCTTCAGTGTATATAAAACATAAAAAAAGTGAGAAGGAAGAAAAAAACTAATAAAATTAGCTACCTTGTCATAGTTTCCGTCAAATTTACATCATTGTTCAAATTTTTTTAAATAATAATAATTCAGTAGTTAGATTACAGGCTTTGATAAATGCTCTTTGCACACATTTCTTGGAGAGAATGAGGGAAAGACATACAAATTTATTGTCAATAGTTTTTCCTATGGTGACTGTGTTATAATTAAAGAGCTGAGAGGTTGAAAGCCCAAAATGACACTTAAATGAATTTGAGCAATTTAGAATTAGGTTTATACCAGTGGTTGGAACAAATGCAATACAAGTACGAAAAAATTACTGTAATCACTACTTTTTCTGCATCTTGTAGTACCTGTACCATTGCTTTTTAGTGTTGTATGTAGTGTGATGCATAGAAAAAAATAAAGCGATTTATTGCGACTACTTTTAACGTTAGGTTAGTAAAGAAGCAGGGTTCATACATAACTAAATTTTTAATCTAATTGCTACAAAAAGGTTGTTACGTTGTGCCTCCATCCACTTGAGATTTGTAAAATTTGATGACATGGCAAAACAAATTAATCATTTACGGTTAAATAAGAATTTTATCCTGATTAAATTTATTAATTTTATTCCTTTAGAAATCTATTTCATATAAATTTAAGTCTTAAATTAAGGCAAAATAAATTATGGGTCACAATAAACATTGGGTCGCAGTTAAAATAAAGTTCAATTTAATAAAATACTAAAAGAATTTTTTCAAAAATAGCAAATACCATTGCCATAGTATAAAGCTGTTTTAAGGATGTTAAAGATTGTAGCAAAATTAATATCATCCCGCCTCCTTCAACAGTTTCGACAGTACGTGCTAAGAGATTTGGAGTCAAAGCTTCAAAATCTTGAAGTATAGCCATTCCAAATGTCTGTCCCAAAATAGAACGAGTTTCTCTAAAAAAATAAAAAATAATTTAGTAATTTATTTAGTTTAATAATAAATAATTCATATTTATTTTTGAAACTAAGACAATTACAAAAGATCATTAAACAGAAGTAAATAAAGGTTCAACATTCAAAAATACAATTTAGAATATCAGATTATCCCACTCTCTTAATGAATCGTCTCATTTTTTTATCTTGTTACAGCTTTTGTTGTGGAAATCTTCTAAAAATAAAAGTATGCATGAAAAAAAAAATTCGTCGTAGTCAACATTAAAAAGATGCTTTTCTTAGCTGCCAAACATAGGGGAATTATTGCTTTAAAAGAAAAACTTCATAATAATAACATAAAAATATAGTTCTACTCCTTCCCAATACCCAGTCATACGACATTTTGATTATTTGACACACGTAAAAAGTTTTCCAAAACATGTTTCATCATTATTAAAATTGTTGTCACCTAATTTCTGTTGTGTTAAGATCCAAAAATCTAGCTGCCAGAAAACAGCAAGTAAAGAGAAAACAAAAATGTATCAGTTATATTTTTCATGATATTGCATTGTTATGTATGATCCAAAAATGAAACACAAGTGTATTATTTTAAATCATAGTTACTTATTTTTAGAAAAAAATTTCTCGAACTATAATGTTTATACACTTAAAAAAATTAATTTTAAAATGAATTGAATAATTTAAAATTTTCCCCCACACTCATGGTCCTTATATAGTGTCAGATAATTAGGGTTCTACTGTAATAATAAGCTAAATAAAATAAAAAATGCTTATAGATTTAACTTAATATTGATAGATAAAACAAAATAACTAAAATAAAACAACAAAAACTATGTACTATCGAGTGCAACTTCTGGAATAATATATAAGTGTTCACTTCAGTATTATAAATTGATAAAAACAAAAATTTTCCTTAGATTTGGTCTCGTAAGCTAATTTAAATATGTAGACAGTCTTTAAAAAAAAGTATTTCAATAAAATTATATTAAAACTCAAGATTTAACAGAACCTTTTATTAATTATCTGAATCTTTAATTAATTATCTGAATCTTCTAATTAAAAATTTAACTTGTATTAGATATTTTTCGGAATACACTTTCTGACCTCCAGAATCCTGGGCGACATTGTTGCAGAACATTACAGAGTTCTTGCAGAAAGATTTTTTATTTGGGAAAAATTTTGGTTTTTTTATCTGCAGAATTTTTCAAAATATTTTTTTTTCTACGGAACTTTTTCCCCTTTTTTGCAGAATTATATTCAAAAAATGTCTTATATCGCATATCAAAAAATGTCGCATATTAGATGTGGAAAATCGCTAGTGATTTTTTTTTTAAATAAAAAAATTCCGCAATGATTGACTTTAGCTAGAATTTCAGATTCATGTTGTAAAAACTAATTTCCAGATAGCAAAAATTTAAAACAGGTTAACTATACCAATATTGTTTAGAACAAGAGAATATCGCCAATAATATTAGAATATGTATTCTTTTATATTTAGATTTTAAAAAAAAATCTCATATTTATCATTAAAAAAATATATATATACTATTCTGTTCTAAACATTAAAGCTCTTTTTTTTTCTTCTTTTGTAAATAGAAAGTCTTCTGTTATTTTAAATTAGTAACATATATATATTTGCTACTATTAAAAATGTCTCTCAGAAAGTATTAGTACTAGAGAGAATTGTTTCAGAAAGCTCTAAAAAATTCTGTCACAAGGCTCTCTGATATCATCATTATAAAATGATTGGAATAAAAAAGTCCATTAAAGCTTTATGTTTGAATTTGAATTATCTTACTACGTAAACATCCTCGGCTCACATTCAAACTGTGACAATGCTAAAAAGTTTAGAGAAAAAAAAGGATTTTTCACTTGGCTTCTTTCAATTAAAATAAGACATTTTAATTAAAAGAAAAACAAATTGATAAAAAAAAAAAAAATTTTATTCTGTAATATGATTTTCAAAAATTATGTCTTATTAAATAATAAAAATTACGTAAAGTATTAGGATAATATTGAAATCTTGACAAGTACAATTTACTTGATTGAGCTTATAGAGAAATTTTTAATATAAAAACTAGGTGTCAATATTTGCTTTAATGATATTTACAAATGGGAACAGCCTACTATTTTAAGCCACAGCTTAATTACACTGTCTTGAGTCTCGACATAACTTTACATATAAATAATAATACTGAGCATTAATATAATACTGGTTGGAAATTTATTATTTCTACTAAATAACAGAACCATTAAGAGGAAGTTATTGAAATATTCTTAGACGAAATCTTGTTCTTGGAAAGTCTTGAAAATGCATACGTAAAAAATTTTAAAACATGTGAGAATTCATGAAATTACAGGCATGAGAATAGGAAAAGAAAAGAAAAAAAGCATAAAAATACATAACAACTCAAATAAATAAAACTAGTGCATGAAATTACATTTCAGAAAAAGAAAGCATTTAAATTACTTACATACTTATGAATTTTTTTTATAACTATATGTGTACATTGATCGTCCCACAAACTGTTAAGCTTTATACAGTAATAATGATTAAAGAGAATAAAATAAAAATATAGTAAAAAAATAAAATAATGTAGAGTAGGGGTGCTCAACCTGCGGCCCGCGGGCCAAATGCGGCCCGCCAACCCTCGATGTGCGGCCCGCGGCCGCAATCTGAACAAAATGAAAAAAAAATTAAATATTTGTTTTTGAAAAATAATAAAAAAAATTCGGTAATTTAAATTTACACTTTTAAGTTTTTGACGCACCCAATCTCAATCAATGTAGTTTTTCGATGGTTAACGCTACGGATTTCAGCATAGTTTTAAAAATCTCAATATTTTTAATACATCATTATTACGATTTACGAATTTTAATTACCACTTTTGACGCTTTTCGTATGTGCCGATTCCAATGACTTTTCGGTAGTTATTGCGACCCATTTTCAAGTAGTTTCTGAAATAGCGATTTTTGAAAGTTATGAAGCGCTTTATTTGTGCAAACTTCATGGAAAATCTAAATGACTTTAGATCCTTTCTTCAACAGTTATTGCTGCACAATTGTTTTTAAAACTTCGATATTTTAGCACGATATTATTACGAATCGCGAGTAAAGAATCCCTCATTTAGATAACCATTTTTTGACATGGTAACGATTTTATCTCAAATCAAATTATTTTTCAATCGTTATTTTAGAAATTATTGCTACACATTTCTACAAGGTTTTGAAAGTACCGATATTTTTTATACGCTCTTGCGACATTTTAATTTCAAATCCCGCCTGTAAATTACATAAAATTTTGATGGACTTTATTTACTCCAATTTCATCTGAAATATAAAAGTATTTTGGTTAGTAGTTATTACGTTTTCCCCGTGATTTAAAAAGATTATGATATTTTTAATACTATGGTTTGACAGCAAGCGAGTTTTGAATCGCACATTAAAATAATTATTTTTTACGTGCTCTGTTTGTGCCGATTTTATCATTTGCGTTGTACCCGATTTTAACACGCATTTTTTAAGAGGTTTTTCGAACGTGTTTTTTCTTCTTTCCCGTTATTGCTGCATTTTTATTTGTGATTTAGAATATACCTGATATTTTCACGCAATATTACAACTCGTGAAATTCGATTCAGTTTAAATTTTTTTTTGTAACTTAAAAAGTAATTACGTATCTAAGCCAAATCAACACCTTCCCAGGAAAAAAAAAACGAGATGTGTTCATATTAAACGCGGTCCGTTTTGCAAAAAAAATAATTCAAAACATGGCATAATTCTTTAGTCCCATGAACACGTGCAAGTTTAACAACACACATCGAACCTATTCTTTTTGTTGTCACATGTAATTTAAAAGTCATACATCGTAATTTGTATTTACGCTATCTGAAAACTGCGCATCGCATTTCGTATTAACATTAACGAGATTTAAAAATAATCCATCGCGTTTCGTATTTATGGGATTTAAAATCACATATCGCGATTCGTATATATCATCCGTAGCTACTTTTCTCGCAATTCATATGCACGCGTTTTCAAATCATATATCGCGATTCATATTCATGCATTTTAAAAATCAAGTGTTGTGAGTAGTCCTTTCGCAATTTAAAAGCCACACAATTCATATTCACGCGATTTGAAAAACAAGCATCGAGTTTTTTATTTACGCAATTTAAAAATCACACATGGCAATTCGTATTCAAGCAATTAAAAAATAACACATAGCAATTCGTATTCAAGCAATTAAAAAATAACACATCGCTATATGTATTTCCGCGATTTAAAAACCCAGAAAGGAAGAACACCATCTAGGACAAATTACAAAACTGATTATGTTATTTGCTCTAAATTTAATACTACCCACAACAACAGCTTCTGTCGAAAGACTGTTTTCCAGAATGAATTTGACCTGTTCAAAATTACAGAGTAGTCTTTAAATACAATCATTACATTTTCATTTAATGGCTCAAAAAATGTCACATGATCAAGTAGATAAAATTATCACAATATTCAAAAATTTTGCAAATTACAGTATAACCATTAAGAAATTTTTTAAACTATTTTCCACCTTCTTGGAGCATTTTATATCATTTATGATTATATGCTGAGAAATGATTTATATATCATTAAATTTTAACTGTATAAAACATTTAATCAAGATAAGTTTCGTAAAGTAATGTAAATTTTATTGATTGTTAATTGATTGTGTATTAATTGTAAATAGTAAGTGTCATGTTAAAAATATATTCGTCATAAAAAGCTGTAAACAAGTATCTTAATAGTTTTTTATTATTAAGGAATATAGTTCCTTAAAATTTAATATGTTTTCTTTCTTTCTTTTTCTTCCCTCTCTCAGCCTCTTATTATTAATTTAAAATAAAAATGTCTGAAAGTTAAAGTACATTCCCTAATAAATGCTAAATCTTATTTTCCACTGAAGGGGTTTTGTTTTAATCATTTTTAACCCTATAAACTTTCTTTAAATCAAAGTATTTAACTTGAATTTATATTAATAACTAGAATATTTATTTATTTGAAATTTAATTCTATGGAAAAAAAATTTAACTTTAAAATTTATGTTTAAACGGACTTTTGTATTTTGTAATGTGATAAAAAAAATTTCAATTTTTCCATAGTTTTTTAATTATTTCAATTTATCTAAATTTTTTCTGATAAATTGATTCTGATTTTCGAACTCTGTTTTCCTTCTTAAGTAATCAGTTTTGCATTTTCTAATTTTAAACGTTTTAAAGTATTGTATTTTTTGCAAAGAGATTACAAGGTTAACCGACAAAAAGAATTTAGTGTTATATAAACAATGATGTTTAGGTAACAATCACCACCAACAATTGCTTTCAATATGTCGGTCTAAACACTTTGGCATGCGGCCCTTCATTGGTCAATCTGCTGTGCATGTGGCCCTTCACTGAAAAAGGTTGTGCACTCCTAATGTAGAGGTATTCTTTAAAAAAAAAGACATTTAATAAAGCATTTTTCTTAATTATTTCTTATTTTCAAAGTTTAGAAAGTTGGAAATTCTGCCATAAGGCGAGAGAATCTTATGAATGTAAATTAACTCATCAGTCAATTAAAAGTGGGACCCTACCAATGCTTAGAACCATAAAAAGTATTAATCTGCCACTGGATGAATAAGAAATCAAGTTAAATTTACCTATAGTAGCAATATCTAATATTAGTTGAAGCTATGAAATATTCAATTGAGTCATTTTCATCGAGGACTTGCTTTCCTTGGCCAGAAAGTGCACTTTTCAATCTTCGTCTTTTTTTCTTATTCCTGGAAGAAATTTTATTTAAAAAGTGTGTATAGCCAACAGAAACTTTTTATTCATTAGAATATTTTTCACAGAGAAATAGTCAAAAAATATCGATAGTAAAATAATGCTTCATAAAAATTTATTTAATATTGTTGATTATATCTAGACATATCTTTAATAATAGACATTAAATAATTATTGACCTTTGCATAGTCAAAACTCAATAGAAATGGTTGAGTCTTCGTCTACTAGGGCTTAGGTCAAGAACCAGTTCCTCATAGTTAAGTTTGAGTACTAGATCAAATTGCACTATTTCTGATTGTGTCATAGTGGTTCTAAGGGAATATTTTCATAATACCTGCACCAAAATGTCTACTGAATATTTTATTATGTTTTAAGCCTAAGTTCTTTCATTATATGTTCAACGGCTCCTTAGACAGGGGTCAGTCCAGAAATTTTGTTAAAGGGCCTGTTTTTATAAAATTGTGAAAAAAACTATTCATAATTTGTGAATATAAAATAAGTGTTAAGTCACATTCTTTCAACCAGGGTCCTGCTTTTGTGAATTTGTGCAAATAGGGTCCTGCTATTACAAAAATTGCTAAAAACCTTTTCAAGAAGTTTTTAAATTGTAAATAGGTACAAAATTCTGCTCAACAATTGCTGCTACTAAATTAGAGATGCAACATACAAATATTTGGTATTTAGCCTATATTGCTCAACACAGAATATTCATTTCGGATGAATAATGGACACAAAATCACTAACATTTTTAATAATTTCAAGTGACATATTTAAAATAACACAACTTAGTAATGTATCATTTTTAATGTGTTACGCATTAAGTAAACTTAAAAAATTGCCAGAAATTAATTTTTACTTACATAATATTCAATTAATTAATTTTATGAATAAATATAAATCGATCAATTATTTATTTACAAAAAAAATTATGATTTAACATCAATAAGAATGCACACATGATGTTTGAAAAAGTAGAAATATTTTCTTAGAATACTACATTTGGAATTTAAACTTAGGGAAACTTAGTTTGTCTCAAATAGTCTCCCCCCCCCCCTGGGAGGGTTTATTCGATTAAAAAAACAGTAATGAAGATAAACAAATTTATGAAGGGTGCGATTAAAAGATAAATTATTTTGTGAAGGGTCCGTTTTAATGAAAAGATATTTTATGAAGGGTCCGTTAACAGACTCAAATTTCTTCTAAACAGACCCCTGTTAGACTATTGGTTCTTTTACTACTTATATAAAACATCTGCTTTATATTTAATATTTTTTAACAAATTTTGATCTTGATCTACCATTTTGAAATGTTTGGTTTATCTCGGTGCGACTAGAAGAGATTCCCGTATCGTGATTTGTGGCAGAATAATCGCCTAATCTTGGCAACTTCAAGGCAGCGGCCCACAAGAAATTAATTAAAAACATCGCAGAAAGGGACCAACTTGAAAGGTATAACTCGTAGCCACCTCCCAGCAAACATCGATTTATTTTTAAATTTGCAAGTTTAAAATCTATTTGGGGCCTTGGCGATTGTAGTTAGGGCAACAAATCACGATACGGAAACATTCCTAGCAATTAAAGTGGCTGTAGAGATTTAACATAAAAAGTTTCAGAAAGTAGTGAAAAATATAACTTACGTTGAAAACCCAAGATCACTCTTATAGCACCACAAAACAGTAGGCCTGGCTTTAACTTCAGCTTTAGAAAGCATTTCATGTAAAATTACAACCTAAAATGAATATATAGATGATGAGAAATAATTCTACACTTAAAAGAAAAATATTAACACTAGCTATATTTTCAAAGATAAAAAGTATCATGAAGTAAAAGAAAGTCCATAAAAAATCTTAGAAAAATAATTTAAGAATAAATCAAGCAAATAACTAACACAAAATTTCACGAAATAAAAAAGCGTTTAACATATTCTCTTTATTTATTTAATTTTTAATAATAGCAACAACATAATTAACGTAATAATATAGATATAATACAGCACATAGATATAATAGTGTTAAAACACTCAAGTTGAAACACTTATGATAAATACAATTATAATTCAAAATTTTAATTAGTTATTTTTAGACATTCAGAAACGTAAGTATAAAACTTACAGAATCTCGAGCTTTTTCACCAACAACTACAAATAAAGAACGATGATGGGTAGAAACACAATTTTCAATCAATATTCGTACTCGATTATCAATTTTTTTTCGAACCATGGTGTTAAAGTTACTTATGACCTTAATTCTTAGTTTAATAAACACAAAAACAACATGTGTTTGAGTTTGTTTTGATTTTTACCGCAATCAATTCTTAAATTGATCATGAATGCATCAATATGGCAAATTATATATCTTTAGTTAGCACTGCTAACGTCAAAACTGGCCACACGAAATGAACCCAGTGCACCCCACTTTAGTTAAAGTAACATACCAAAGTTTCCTGAAACAAACACAGAATAATAAAGGCAAAATAAACACAGAAAAATAAGGCAAGTTAGAGCCATTTTTCATACACAGTTTAATTTTATTTAAATAATGAAAACGTTAATAGGATGTCTGAAAAGTTATGTACGGCAGTCTAATTTTAAAATTTTAATTTACTTTTCAATTGAAAAGCTCAGATGCAAAATTTGATAAATAGCAACAGTTTTAATTATTTTATTTTCTTCTTTTTTACATATTTATTATTATTATAATTATGCAGTACGTGAAAAACAACAAATTTTACCGAATTTATTTCCCTGTCAAATTCTTTAAAATTGGTACAGGTAGCTACAGATAGCGCATATCCGAACTCTCTACCCATGGCAACACTTAGCATTTTTACTCCAGTCGCGTGTAAATAGTCATAGGTGAAGGAAGTACAATAATTTCTGTTTTGATTTTTAAATGAATTGAAATCTTTTTAAGTTAGAATACTATATATAACTGATAACTACATTGAACATGGTTCTAAAAATAAGCGTTGTGGAAATTTTAGAAGATATTTTTGACAATTCGCGATCGCAACACTCGAATACGCCATCTGGGGAGAGACCGGTTTCATGCCTTTAGCCCTTCTCCCTTCCCTCTCCTCCTCTTTTCAGTTATATAGGAATGTACTACGATATTTTCCCTTTTTTTAATATTTTTCCTTTTTACTTAATAAAAATATTTTTAAAAATTTCCGTGATACTTTTCTTTAGAACTATGTTTAATGTAGTTTTCAGTTCCATATAGTTTTTCAAGTTAAAAGATTTTAATCTATATGAAAATCAAGAGAGAAACTAACGTACTTCCTTCCTCTATGACTTTCCACACGCTAATGGGGAAAGCATGTGAAGTGTTGCCATAGGAAAAGAGTTCTGCTCTACGCCACCTGCAGCCCATTTCGATCGCCAATTAAATACGAAGAATATTATGGAAGGGGAAATATCGTAGTAGATCCCCTTGAAACTGAGTAGAGGAAAAGAGAAAAGGGAAGAGGATCAAGACAAGGAACCGGTATTCTCCCGAAGATAGCGTATTCGAGCGTTGCGATCGCAAATTTTTTGTTTTAGCATTTATATGATTCATCAAATTTGTAACAGTTGACGGTACGGTACTTTTATTTACATCGCTCAAGCGCTGTTGGTGACGGCCTGGGAAACATCCTTGAGGATGACCCGGATACTGAAAGAATATAAAGTACCAGGATCGGAGGTTATTGATGAAATCAGAAAATCGAGGTTGTTGTAAGCAGTCAGACTGATGCATTGCCTTGTTTTTGTTCGTTTGATTTTGGCAACTTTTTATTATTAATTTATAGAAAATATATCAAATAGAAGTGTTCTTTTTTTCTCGTCTAATTTGTCTTATGTTATAATCTTTATTAAAATATTTCTTTTCTCAAAAATGATCTGTTTATTTACAATTGCAATTTAATTTCAACACGTTATCAGCACGACGCTCTGTGTAAATAAATATTAGAAATTCGGATCTAAGAAGATAGGCAGCACAATAATAATCGCCGCTATGGAAGAATACAAATTGAAGAAGTTGAACGGCGAAAATTATCATGCATTGGGCAATACGTGCCCGTGCACTGATGGTGCAGAAGAAATGCTGGGAGGCAGTTGAGCCTGGCTATGGACTTGCTGAAATGTCCGAAAATGAGAGAAAGAAAAATGATGAAGCTTTAACTCTAATGTTCTTGATTGTAGAAGATACGTTTTTGGATGATATTGGCGACTGCGCCAAAGCGAGGGACGCATGGATTGTATTGAATGTTGCAAACGGTTCTAAAACTTATCCAGATTGCATGGTTTATAAATGCTAAAGATTGCGTTTGAAATTATTAAATAAAGTACGAAGAATTAACTAGGACAAACATTTATTATAAATAAAACAGGTAATAACTAACGACAAGCACATAACATAAACGTTCCATGAAAATTATAAAACAAAAACCAACTGATGCCACTCACAGCTTTTAAAAATAACTAAATAATAAATAATGCCGCGGTGGCCAAGAGTATCATTTTCAACATTCTCCCCCCTTGCAAAATAGGAATTTTGCAATCTATATAATTTAATTTTAAAATTTAACTTTAAAGTTCAACCCAAAAATTAATAGTTCATAAGTTGAGTTTTTCAGGAGGGTGAACTTCTCTTCCAAAACGTGTTTTTTTAATGACCCTTGTAATATTTTTTCCACATTGAATACGGGCTGTGTTGTCTTCCCCTTGAAAACTTTGGCTATTCTTTTCATTGCAGTCTGCAGAGGAAAATATATCCTTCTCAGAATTTAATTCCAGTGGGAAGAGACGCTGAATAGGTCTATGAATAATTCCCGTTGATGTCTTTAATTTCACCAGACGGATGATGTTGTCCTTCCCTGGTATCATTTCTATCACTCGACCTAGCATCCAGTCTATTCTCTTTTTGTTATCATTTCCAATGAGAACTATGTCATGTATCTTGATATTTCCTCTCTGTCCCCTAGGAGTGTTACGAAGAAAGCCTAAGTATTCTTTCTGAAACCGTTTTCTGAGTGTTTCTCTGACACGCTGTAAATATTTCCATCTTTCAGTCAAACTTACAGACTGAATCTCATCCAAGTCTCCAACACCATTACAAGATAAGCTTTGGATAAACATAGATGGTCTTAATGTTACTAAGTCTTCACTATCTTCTGAAACATAGGTTAGTGGTCTGTTGTTCATCAAAGATTCGCATTCGCAAAGCAAAGTTAAAAATTCTTCGTATCCCAGGCAGGCATGACCCAAATTTTTCCGAAGAACATCCTTTAAAATCTTAATCAACCTTTCCCAGAATCCACCCCACCATGATGCTGTGGGAGGATTGAATTTCCATTTTATCTTCTGTAAGGCACTCTTATTTTCTATTTCAGCCCAATCCAATTGCTGTAAAGCGTTATTCAAACCAACGAAATTTGAACCATTATCAGAGTAGGCCACTTCAATTCTACCTCTTCGAGCAATAAAACGACGGAACGCTTCCATAAAGGCATAGGTGCTTAAGGAAGTAATCAGTTCAAGATGGACGGCTCTAAAAATAGCGCACGTGAAAATCACTATCCAAGATTTTACTCTACCTTTCAAAAAAATAGGACCAGCTAAATCTACACCAGTCACTTGAAAGGTTTTCACCATTTTTGTTCTGTCTTCTGGTAACGGTGGAAGAGGTACTTCAAAAGACTTGACGGCA
Organism: Parasteatoda tepidariorum; assembly: GCF_982258835.1. Lineage (NCBI taxonomy): Eukaryota > Metazoa > Arthropoda > Arachnida > Araneae > Theridiidae > Parasteatoda > Parasteatoda tepidariorum. Next base: position 71,020,444 of record NC_141759.1, read on the forward strand.
TTTCTCTGACAAATTATGCATCGTTGTACGACAGATCGTATGGTTTTTCTACCTCTAATAATCCAAAATCTCTCTCTGAGGATAATCAATAAGGTCTGAGTTCCAGCATGCTTGTACTCTAAGTGTAGTTGTTCGATCATACGCAACACTATCAGATGTTTTGACGGTAAAATTATCGGAAAGGTATATTCTTGTGAATTTTGTGAATCCAGAACTCTAGACTTCATTCTTAAAATACCATCCTCGTCGAGAAAAACTTGAAGGTTTTTAAGATCTTTCTTTCGCTGTTCTTCATCGAAGGCATCTTTCTGTATTATATAAAATAATGTTTTTTCAGCCTTTTCAAACTCTTCATTGGATATGTTTTTCTGATAAGTTTGACTTCTAAAATGAGTAGGTCGGAATCTCAACATCCAAGCAATGGTACGTACAATCATGGAATATTTTGAAAATCTATTACCCAATTCCGAAAGTATTGTTTCCATGTTGGTATTTTCGGCTAAAATAACAGTTCGCCTCCTTTCTCTATCAATTTCGTCGATGTCATAATCAGGGTCAGCTGATGGCCAAAACTCGGGAGATGTTTTCAGAAATTCAGGACCAGTCCACCACTGTGATTTTAGAAGCTTTAAGGGAAAACAACCTCTCGACAACAAATCAGCAGGGTTTATAATTCCTGGTACATGTTTCCAAACACCTGATTTGCTGTAATCCTGTATTTCTCTAACTCTGTTCTCGACAAATACAGACCAATTATTTCGCCTTTTTATCCAAGATAAAACAACTGATGAATCAGACCAAAAGTATGTGTTCAAATCTTTTATGTCTAAGGATTTCAATGCTAATTGATATAATCTTACACCGAGTACAGCAGCCATAAGTTCAAGTCTAGGTAATGTCATTTCTTTCAATGGTGCTACTCGGGATTTCGCCAAGATAAGATACAAAAGAACTTCTCCTTTTTCCTCTGTACGTAGAAATATGCAAACACCATAAGCAGTTTTGCTAGCATCACAGAATGTATGTAACGAGCTTGACGAGTTTATGATAATTCTTCTTGGTAAAAGACAGTCCTTTAAATGATGTACTTCATTAGTCCATTTATTAAACTCCCCTAGAATTTCTTTAGGTAAATCCTCATCCCAATCAGTTTTTAGATTCAATCAAAATTTTCTGGATACTCGATAATAACATTCGTCTTGTAGTTGCTCCATTCCAACTCTCTACCCGACATCCCAATTCATCTGATGGACGGTACCATTGAAGACCCAATACATTTTCTGGACAATCATCTACATCTATGCTACTTTTCCAGCCTCTAAGATTAAATCCGGCAGAAATCATCAACTCCCTAACATTGTCAATATAATGTTGAATTTCATGTTCTTCAGATACACCTGTGAGACAATTATCCATGTAAAATGTTCCTTCGAGTGTTTCGGCGATCTGGCTCAAATGATCAGGTGGGTTCTTTAGCAAATCTTTCAAACAGGCAGAAAGGAGAAAAGGAGAGCTACAAACCCCAAAAACTACTCTGCAGTGTCGAAATTCAACTATATTATTATTTTTCCACCAGAAAAAACGAAGGAAATCTCTGTCTGAGATGTCAAGTTCAATTTGTAAGAATGCTTTCTCAATATCTGAAGTTAGTCCTACAGGAAACTTTCTGAAGTTTGTTAAAACTAGTGGTATTAAGTCTAACAAATTCGGTCCAACTTCTAGGCAACCATTTAAAGAAAGTCCATTTTTATCTTTGTTAGAAGCATCAAACACTGGCCTAGTCTTGGTCGTGCTACTATCCTTAAATACTGCCCGATGTGGTAAGTAATGAGTTTTTCCCCAACAGTTTGGCGTAGGCACTAACTCGATTATCCCTTCATTCAACCACTCATTTATTACATCATCATAATCTTGAAATCTTCCAAGTTTCTTTAATTTTCTTGATGTAAATTCGAGTCTTTTCAAAGCAGCTTCTCGATTGGATTCTAGAGGAAGATGATCGTCAACAAAAGGAAGACGCACAACATAGCGACCAGTATTATTTCGTCTGGTAGTTTGCTCAAAAAACTTGGTTACCTTCTCATTTCTTTCTTCTTCAGTAATTATTTCTACAGGATCCAAAATACCCAATGTTTCTAACTTCCAAAATTTAGAAATTTCAGAGGAGCATGTCATGGAAGTCAGTAAGGTAGACATTTCGAAATTGGAACCTTGTTTGCTACCAATTAGAGTCCATCCTAGAGTGGTTCTGATTGCCAATAAATTCTTATCAACCGAAACCATATCAGGAGTAACAATTTTTGTCCAAGCATCAGCTCCTAGTAATATTTGAATGTCTTCTATACTTTTGGCGTCTTCAACTGAATAATCACTAAGAACTATATTTTTATTCTTGAGCAAGTTATAAATTTTCTCATCATTAAATTTTGGTATAGTAGTACAAATTTGATCAGTGCCAATTAATTCAAGTACCAAATCAGATTCAGAATCTTGAGCTGACAATTGAACTTTGAACAAATTATGTGTCATTAATGGTGTTTTCTTCCCACCAAATAGAACTTGTGATAACGCAATTTTCCCGCATGTAACCAATTTACAATCTCTCGCACATGAGTTTTTAATGTAACTCTTTTGAGAGCCAGAATCACATAATACTCTCACAGGAATCCTTTGGTTACCAATAACAACATGTGCAATCAAAGTTTGTAAATACGAAATCGAACGATTAGATGAAGTGGATAAGGTATTTGCAATTTCCGGTTCTTTTTGGTCAAACTTCGTAAGATCATGATTAATAGAATTAGGACACATAATTGGGTAATGCGTCTTTTTGCATATTACGCATTTCACAAGAACTCTACAGGTAGATGAGCGGTGACCCGTTCTTAAACATTTAAAGCAGGCTCCTTTCTTTTTTAACATTGCACTACGTTCTTCAAAAGATGAATCTAAAACGCTAGCACAATCCTGTGAATTATGAGTTGTTCTTGTACAGAAAATACAACTCCGATCTTTAATTTGAGAATTTCGGGCTGATACTAATGTAGTTGCTGTTGGGATATCTCTAGGTTTATTTATCCTAAAACTACTTTTAGTAACATTTTCAAGAGAGTTCTTTCTTAATTTTAATCTCTCTTCACTTTCGACTTCAACTTTTAAAAAGTTAAGCAATTCCGTTAAGCAATCGGAATGGTCAGCCGTTGAAACATTTTTAGAAACACGATAGCGATCCCATGTTTTAAAAGTGATATCTGGTAAAGCTGATTCTACCAAAGGAAACAGCATGGCTGCATATTTTTCTTTCGTTACGCCCAATGAATCCAGAGCTCTAAGTTGGGCTTCTAAAGAATCATATAATTCAGCTACAGACTTTACACTTTCTTTCTTTAATACTAAATTTAAAATTTCGCGTACGTAATATTCAATTAAAAATTCATCCTTCCCGAATCTTGATTTTAAAAGGTTAATCGCCTTTTCATAATTTTCTTTCGAGGAAGGAAAATTTTCGACTAATTTATAGGCCGGAGAATTTGGTTTCATGCATTGGAATAAATACTCAAATTTATCCTCATTATCCAGATTATCATCATTATGAATTTTTGAAAACTGTGACCAAAATCCAATCCAACCCTTAAAATCGCCATCGTATTTCTTCAGCTCAATTTTTGGTAATCGTACTTGTCGCTTATTGTAGATAGACAAATGAGTATCCCAATTACTTTCAGGTTTCTCTAAAGACTTAATTAATTCCTGAATCTTATGAAATTTAATCGAATACTCATTTGAATTCATTAGTTCTTCTTCAATTTCGGCATCATTAACGTTTTCTTTCTTTAAAAGATCATGATAAATTTTATCGTCTGCTTCTCTTAGAACTTTAAACTTTTCCGTAAATGATAGAAATCTTGCCGAAATATCTGTTTTATCTTTAATTTCACTATCTAATAATTTAATCAGTGAATCATATTGTTTTGTAAAAACTGACCTTAAAATTCTTCGTTCCATAACGCCAATCTTTAGTTCAAATTCAATTTACTTGTCGTGTCCGTGTTCTGGGCGCCAAATGTTGCAAACGGTTCTAAAACTTATCCAGATTGCATGGTTTATAAATGCTAAAGATTGAGTTTGAAATTATTAAATAAAGTACGAAGAATTAACTAGGACAAACATTTATTATAAATAAAACAGGTAATAACTAACGACAAGCACATAACATAAACGTTCCATGAAAATTATAAAACAAAAACCAACTGATGCCACTCACAGCTTTTAAAAATAACTAAATAATAAATAATGCCGCGGTGGCCAAGAGTATCATTTTCAACATTGAAGGATATGCATACCAAATTTGGCTTACTGCATGTTTTACAATTAATGAAGGACTTTTTTAACATTACCTTGAAGCCTGGTGAAACAATTCAATCATATTTGACGAGATTGATTGAAATACACCGAAAACTGTCGAGTGGTGGTTACGCTTTCACAGACCGAGAAGTTGCTCTCGTCATGTTAATAGGTCTGCCAAAGTCATACGAAAGCTTAATCCTGAACTTAGAAAAGGACGAAGATAACTTGACAACAACCATTGTGAAGTCTAGACTATTAGTTGAAGAAAAAAGAATATATAGAAATATGCCAAATGTTGAAGAGCAGGAAGAACGGGCACTTCACACAAGAAACTATAATCAAAAAAGACCAATGCAGACAAACACTGTGAAGAAATGGACAACAAAAAGAAACAGCGGAACAGCTGCAAATTCGAAGAAAACTGTCAGGTGTTTTAGCTGCGGAGAATGGGGTCACATCTCCAAAAATTGTGAAGAAGTACAACAAAGAAATCAAAGCAGTGCCAAGACTGCTATAGATTTAAAAACGAACTGGGCCTTCTTAACAAATAAATTTAAAGCTGAAGACTCAACAATCTGGATTCTAGACAGTGGTGCTACAGAGCACATGACGTCAAACAGAAAGAAATTCGAATCGCTAACTGATTACACCTCAGTAGTAGAAGTGGCGAATTCTGAAAAAGTTCAAGTTACTGGAACAGGAAACATCACTATTTCAGTACAAGAAGATTCTACCAAAAGCAACATTAATCTTGCAAATGTATTGTATGTACCAGACTTGGCGGAAATTTGCTGTCGATTGGCAGGATTGAAGAAAAAGGTTTTAAAATTGAATTTGCCCATGGTGAAGCAAAAATACTGGCAGAAACTGGTGAAATTGTTTTGAGAGCTAGAAGACAGGGAAGACTATATATTATAGAAGAAGACTGTCCTGCAGCGTACATTTCAGCGATCCAGTCGAATGGACTCTGGCATCGCAGGCTAGGACACCCTTCCCCAGGCACTTTGAGAAACATAATAACCACTGAAAGTAAACAGGAATTCAATCTTGAAACAAACAAGCCATGCTCTGTGTGCATTCAAGGAAAGATGAAGCGCAAGAAGTTTCCAAAAATCTCAAACACACGAGCTAATGAAACTTTAGAAATTGTGCACTCTGATGTAGTCGGAAAGATTTCACCGCCGTCACTGGGAGGCTCAAATTACTTTGCTGTGTTCACCGATGATTTTTCTCGTTACTCTACAGTGTATGCAATCAAAACTAAAGATGAAGTCATAATGAAGTTTGATGAATACAAGAGAATGGCTGAAAATTTTCACAGAAAAAAGATAAAAATTTTGAGAAGTGATAATGGAGGTGAGTTTAAGTCACAAAACTTTGACAACTATCTTATTAACCATGGAATTCAAAGGCAGCTAACTGTGCCGGAATCCCCTCAACAAAATGGAATTTCAGAAAGGATGAACCAGACTTTGATCAACATAACCAGATGCCTTCTCATAGAATCAGGAGCAAAGCCAGAATTCTGGGCTGAAGCTGTGTGCACAGCATCTTATCTCCGAAATAGACGCCCATCTACTGCAATTGGAAGAAGTACGCCAGAAAAGTTATGGTCAGGTAAAGAAACGAACTTGGATCACTTGAAAGTTTTTGGATGTCAGGCCTGGAGCCATACACGCTCATTTCAAAGGCGGAACAAATTTGACCCAAAGGCTATAGAATGTATCCATATTGGGTACCCAAGTGGTATCAAAGGATATAAACTCTGGGATCCAGAAAGAAAAAAGTTTTTTATCAGCAGAGATGTGCTCTTTGAAGAAGATGTGTTCCCTTTCAAATTGACCAAAGAAGGACCAAATGAAGATAAGATTTCCTTATTTATTAAAAATGAAGACACAGACAATATGAACTCAAGTGATGAAAAATTAAATGAACATCCAAATTCTGAACTACATGAAACATCGCCAGAAGAAATAGATCAGAATCCAGACACAAACGCCATCAGCCAAGATGAATCCCAAAATAATGTTTGTGGGGATCAGACTTACCAACAAGTTGAAATAACAGAGGAGTCCAACCAACTAGAACATGATCAAGAAGATCCAAATAATCAAGTCTGTCGAAGTGATTCTGCCAGAAGAAGCACAAGAGCTTTTAAAACCCCTGCACACTTGCAAGATTATGTACTTTACAAGGCAAAAGAAGCATGTTCTGCAAATGCAAAGCAATTCCATAGGGACCCTGTAACATTGGAAGAGGCTCTAACATCACAAGAAGCAAATTTGTGGCAAAAGGCCATAGATGAAGAAATTAAAAACTTACGTTGTGCACAAACGTGGGAGCTTGTTAGCAAACCACCAAATGTCAAGCTCATCAGTTCTAGATGGATATTTCGGAAAAAGAAAGCTGAGACAGGAGATTGTGATAAATTTAAAGCTAGACTGGTAGCTAAAGGTTACATGCAAATTCCTGGAATTGACTTTCAAGAAACATTCTCTCCCGTGATCAAATTAAAATCTATCAGGATCTTATTGGCACTAGCTGTGGAATGTGAAATGGATATTCATCAAATGGATATAACTGCTGCTTACCTGAATGGTACTTTAAAAGAAGACATTTACATGAAACAGCCTGAAGGAGCCATAGTGCCAGGCAAAGAACATCTTGTCTGCCACCTTAAAAGAAGCCTATATGGATTGAAACAATCTGGAAGAGAGTGGAATACGTGTTTCGACACCTTTTTGAGAGATTATGGATTAACACGTTCTAAAAGTGATCCATGCATTTACTATCATCCAAATAAAACACTTTACCTTGGCATATATGTTGATGATATGCTTATTGTTGGAAATCAGGAAGCCATAAACATGTTTAAACTTAAGGTTAAACAAAAGTTTAGAGCAAGAGATCTTGGAGAAGTAGGTGAAATTTTATCGATGAAAGTGAAAAGGTATGATGATGGATCCTTAACCTTAGACCAAACATCCTATGTAGAAGAAGTATTGAAGACCATTGATGCAATCTTACTCAGAGGAGCATCAACTCCCTTAGACCCAAGTGTTAAACACTATAAGTTAACCGATGCTGAGTGGAAGGAAACTAAAGAAACATCGAACAAAATTCCATACAGGCAGGCAATAGGCAGTTTACTGTATCTTGCCTGTGGTACTCGCCCTGACATTGCTTATAGTTCAACTTATATGAGCCAGTTTAACGAAAGACCTTCTGAAAACCATTGGCGAAGTGTCAAACACTTAGTCAGGTATCTTAAACAAACAAAACATCTTTGTTTGACATATAGAAAAACTAGAAAGAAGCTAGAAGTATTTTCCGATGCAGACTGGGCAGCAGATTGCATTGACAGAAAATCATTTAGTGGTTATGTGATCATTCTTGGGGGTGCTGCGGTGTCTTGGTCCAGTAAAAAACAGCATTGCACTGCATTGTCTTCCGCAGAAGCTGAATACCTGGCGATGGCCCATGCCACCAAAGAAGTATTGTGGATAAAGAGTTTACTGTTTGAGCTCGGTAAAGAAATGTTTGTACCACCTCCAGTACTAATAAATGTTGATAACCAGGCAGCTATGTTCATAGCTAAAAATCAAATTACGTCTGATCGGAGTAAACACATAGATCTTAGGTATCATTCCATACGGGACAATGTAGATCAAAGAATTGTCGACTTTCAATATATTAATTCACGAGAAAATGTAGCTGACCTCTTAACAAAAAACATCTCGAAGAAAGTACTCAATAGTTTGAGGACTCAGTTAGGTTTTATAGAATAACTGTGATAGATTAGGTATATGTGTAGTGATTATTCCCGTGCCCTGGTAATGGGGAGTGAAAGAATATAAAGTACCAGGATCGGAGGTTATTGATGAAATCAGAAAATCGAGGTTGTTGTAAGCAGTCAGACTGATGCATTGCCTTGTTTTTGTTCGTTTGATTTTGGCAACTTTTTATTATTAATTTATAGAAAATATATCAAATAGAAGTGTTCTTTTTTTCTCGTCTAATTTGTCTTATGTTATAATCTTTATTAAAATATTTCTTTTCTCAAAAATGATCTGTTTATTTACAATTGCAATTTAATTTCAACAGATACAACATACATGCGTCACATTCTGTTATACAAGGAGGACACATTCACGCACCATTCTCTCATCCGCAGATCGTAATTTTGAACCTGAACCAGAACACGATCAATCTCTGGTCCAGTACCCCCAGAGATTTTGATTTATCATGGGAACTTGGAGAACTTTGTAATCCCGACAGATTTATCATGCACCAGTTACAATTTTGTTCATGGGAAATCTTCGGCCGGTTGGGACCGAACGCACGATCTCTCGGTCATGGGCCCAACGCCCTACCACCCAGGCTGTACCGGCCCCTGTAATTGGCCATAGAATGGTTGACTGAATGTAAGCAATGACGAGCATCCTAAGACCAGAAGAAATTTAGAAAACTTCCTGTATATCCCTCCGCTTATGTTATTCTTACGAGGTGATGTGTGAACATGCTTAATATTCTAGGAAGTTTTATTGTTGTGATTTCCATTCAAATTTACGCGAAATTTTACCAATAATAAGAATTTTATGTAATTTATAAATTCTAAGAGGTCGTGAGAGTAAAAAAAACTTATGAAAATTAAAATCACATTATAAATAAAGTTTGAAATTTGTCATGTTTTGTGTGTTATCCGTTATTTGGCTACATTTATGTAAAATTTTGCAGTTTATTGTTTTTTGAGATACCATCATAGTATGCTTGCGAGGTGATCTGAGTTCACTTATTATTTGTTTTGTTGAAAGTTAAATTGAAAGAACGTGTTATATGGTAAACACCACAAGTTTAATAATATTGGATGGCGGTACATAAATATTGAACAATCAGTCTAATGTTTACGTCCTCTCTTAAGTTTTTGGGCTCAAAAGCAGGGTTAAAATTCCCTGTCAGATAATCGATGACTTTTTCAAAAAAGTCTATAAAAATTATGAGGGAGGAAAATGGTCAATAGCTAAGTCATTAATGAAACCCGAATTTCTGATGAACTAAGAAGTCTTTGAGGTTTGAAGGAAGTTTTTATTTTGGACTATGCTAAGCTAGTTTTGTTGTAAGGATGTAATGTTACACCAAAAAGGTCATCGTAGGCCAAATCATAGAAATATAGAGAAGGCGTCTGATACATTTTTGTTCTGAAAATTAAATTTTGTATTTTGATGATCGTGACTAAACTTTAATTACTTTTTGCATTAGAAAAATGACCCGACCAAATAAGTTTGTTATTTATGATCAATCCAAGATAAGTGGTTTTAGGAATAATTTGTCTTAGGTCTGCATACGATTATGTTACCAAAAAAAACGACTTCCAGATTTGATAATTTTTCTGGATCCCTGTATAAGTAAAAGTTCCGGTTTCAAGGCATTAATTTCACATTTACTGTCTAAGCACCATTACTCAGTATCATGGATTTTTTTTTTCTTTGCTGGGGTATTTAGAAAGAGCAAACTCGTTTTTTTTTTTCTTTTTTTTTTTTTTTTTTTTTTTTCATTAAAGAAAGGAACTGCACTAATCTAATCAAAATAGTCTTTTTTTTTAAAGTTTTTGTTTCGGGAGCAAAACATAGTTTCACAAGAAAACCATCTTCATTCAAGGTTCCTATAGAAAATATAACTAAATAAATAGATAAAATAAAATAAAAAATTTAAAAAAAACTATTGTTGATAAATTTGTAATTGAAGCTAATGCTTGTGCTCATTTTCACTTTCACAAGGAAAAATTAACTTGCCTCGAAGTTTTTAATTCGTTGTCGTGATTATCAATACTTTAATTAACATGCTTTTCTAGATATGAATGTATTATTCTATTCTCTTTAACTTCCTCCAGAAATGGATTGGTAACTGATAACGGATTAGTTCCTAGAATCCTATTATACATTGCTTATAACACTCCGAATTGTGAAAAAAAAATTTGAGGAAAAAAAAGGAAAGTAAGAAAAAGAACATAGAAACAGGTAAATATCCACTAATCTGGAATATTGAATAAATAATATGGAATAAAAATAGTATTTACAATAAAATTTGACAGGCAAAAAATTTAGGTGAGGTTTCTCTGTTTAGCGGTGACCTAGGCTTTCTCTCCGGTTAAAGGCAGGACTCTTCCCTTGTTTGCTACGTCGGTTTTAAAAGTATATCTATCTTCCAATGCTTGTGTTTTTCAAGAAATAATTTTATCAGTAACATACATTTAAGCAAGAAATTTTTTTCACAAAGTAGATATGTAGTAACAAAATAATCCTCCAATCTTAATTGGTAAATAAATCTGGGATACTAAATAATCTAATATTAAAAATTGTATTTACAATTTTTTTAATCGAATTCCTAAAATTCAAGTACAAAGCGGAAGTGTAAGATATTTTCTGACACCGAATTAAAAAATAATTTACACCAATGTTTCGAAAGTCAGAATGAACCTTTTCCGTACTATTAGAATAATTTCTAGAGATGCAACGGGTAGCAGAACTACCCGGCCACATACCTGCCAACTGCCTATTAGTTATTTGGATTTGTAGGCTTAGCATTTATTGCTTAGTATAATCGACAACAATTGCAATGTAAGTATTTTCTCGTAAATGACACATTGTTTATTTTAATGCTATTGCTAATTTAAACATCATTAACCCAATTAAAACTGTTGTTCTTAAATTGCAACATATTGTATTGACGTATAAAGCATTTAGTGAAAAAACGTAGTGAAGCAGTTGAGAGCTTAAACTAATTTTATATTTTCTAATGTTGTCTACCTCTTAACTTTATTGTATCGCAACCACCTCATTTTAAATAAAAAAACATATGTATTTACAAAAATATTACATTTTGATAAATATGGATGTCTTAATTTACCAATCTTTATCATTTTGAAAAAAGCTCATGTGAACGTCAGTCCATAATGAGTTAAAGAATAGTTATAACTTAAGTAATTCTATTTTAATAGGAATTGAGAGAAATTTATGATATATATTTACATACCTGCCAACTTTTAATCCTTTCAAGGATGATATTCTCCAGTGGTACTAAAGTAAAATTTAAATTACAATTTTAAGCAGAAATATTCGTTGTATTTTGAACAAGTATATGCGGATTACTACGACTGTATTACATATTAATATATATACTCAATTTTTTTAAAAATAGTGGTGGATCAAAAATATTATAAATTAAATTTATAGATGCAAGGAACATATAGAAAGCATAGATTTTACTACCAATTTAAATATAGAAATAAAATTTTACGCCAAATGCGTAAAAGTTGGCAGGTATGTTTGATAATATATTGAATCTGTTGAGATTGACAAGTAAATAAGAGAAACCAATCATATTCATAAATTAAACAAATTTTTAGACATATATTTACTACCACTTTCTTATTTTTACTAGATTTTTTATTAAATGGCTTTTTCGTAAACGTGTATACATGATAATCCTATCTGACTGCCTATAAAAACCACGTGGAGGCAGTAGTTGTAAGAGGCATTGGTTTCTTACGTGTTAACTCTGTAAGTTCAATAAATCTGGTTAAAATTATCTACCCGTTAAGATAACCATGAAGGATTTTTTCTGTTTGTGGTTTTACTATTTTTGAGAAGCTCAATAAAAAAAAAATTCTGTTGTGATAATCAATTTCCCCCCTAGTTTGTTGCTTGGTTTGGGAGTTTCTTTATCTTTTGTGGGTTCAAAATACTAGATAAAATAAGAAAGAATCGTATCACTAAGGATCGTTTTATGAATCTTGTATTAAACATTGGTAATAAATTTTTTCTGTGATCGAAATTTAAAGAGATTGTACTGCTGTTAGATCTCATTAAAGTTAAGTTACACTTAGTTATCATCAGATAATTAAAAGTTATACCCTGATAGTAAAATAATTTTTCCTTTAATATACCGTCATTTTAAAATATACTGCGTTTAACAGAAACTAAATTAATAAATGCTAATGAAAATTTTAGTAAATCAATTGAAAAATCAATTAATTATAAAGTCTACTATTAGCACGTGCTTCTATTTAATAACAAAGTTTTTTCGTTTATCATTACATATCCTAAGAGTCTTCCTGGATTTCTTTTAGAAACCTTTTTTTAAAATTATATTTAAAAAAATTCAAATTCAAAAACGTATAATTTTTTTCTCATATTGGCGAGCAATAAATTTTCTTAGAGCCGTACTTTGTTAAATATTTATTTAATTTAAATGTTTGTTATAAAAAAATTCTGAACTAGACTAAATGCCATTCCATGAGCAGCGCAGCTTAGGGGATAAGGAGTTCGCCTCTCAATGAGGTGACCCAGGTTCGAATCCAAACGGTGCCTGGTTGATACGAATTTTGCTCCTGACGCTTTCATCGCTGACGTAAAATATCCTCAGTGGTAGATAGATTATGGGTTAGAATTCTCTTGTCCCCTGGCTAAAGTTGGAGATTTTCGTGATTTTCCTCTACGTGTAACACAAAAGCGGGATAGTTCCATCAAAAAGTCTTCCGCGAAGGCTAGTTCGTCACTATGCTTGACCAGGAGTTGCCTTGTCTTCTGAGTTGAATTCAAAATTACAGGCGACGGAGTCGAGCATTGAAAGTCGTAAACTCGTAATATGGTTTGCTGTTCAACGCCATTTATTCACAATTGCTCCCAATGAAACACCGCTCCATGAATTAAACTGTCTGATATGAAACCTTATTTTAAGACGAGCATTTATAAAAGAATGAAAAAATCTGATTCTTCACACTTTTAACATAAGTAGAAATGTGTGGTAAATTTATTCGCAATTGCTAATGTACTTTATTTATAAACTCGTGATCCCGAAAAAAAAAAAAAGTGAGGAACTACTGCTGCTGTAAAAATGTAATTTATTTAGTAAAGACGTAAGAGTATATAGAAACTTTAAGGTAACATCAGAGAAAAGCAGGCATGGAAAGTTTTAACTATCGCAACATCTGTTAATAAATGGTAAATTCTATATTTTTCTAGACCGATAAATGTATTAATCATATCGTTATCTCGAAATCGTGCAATTGCTGTAACCGCATATTCTATCAGAATCATATGCATATAAGTGTAAAAAATAAATAAGTGACAAAAGAATGCTAAAATATTGCCGTCAACTGCGCGTGATTCATTTTATTTTTTCACCTGGATTAAAGATTTTATTAACGTGACTAATTTTTATGCCTAAAGACTAGTTCTAGTGATTTTTTTCCCTTCTCTCTTCTATGGAACAGTGAATATGACAAATTCACGGAAAAATAATGTCTCGTAATCTGAATAGAATTATAGACGTGGTATTGCGTTCTGCAATTTCGAAAAACATTTATTATGAAGAATAAAGAGGTGGTATTTATCAAATGTTTCATAATATTTAGAGTTTTTTTCAATAGCTAATTCCATGTACTGAAACACAAGAAATGTGAAATTATTCAAAACGATAGTTATTATTCAATGCATCTTAAAACAATAAACAATACCATTTTTATTATCTGTAATTAGTTTTTTCAAGCTAGTGTTTGTAGATTTTTTTAAAATTATTTTGCAATTGTGTCGATTTAGTTATTGTTATTCGCTATACGTTAATGAGAACTTCAATTAAAAAAAAGGCTTAGTGAAATTCAATTTATTGTAGAATAGTTAAGGTTGATTAAACGTTAACTAATCACTAGTGTATTAAATTTTTTTTTTTTTAATAAATGATTCTACATTCAATCTTTGAGAAACAAGACACACAAAACAAAAACAAGAAAAGTTTTTCCTTAATTAAAACAATATATTTTGAGCAGTGTATTTCAGACTGGTGTAATCGGGTAACAACCCACCCCCGGGCAGTCGCGGGGGAGGTGGGTTCACCGGCCGTATACCTATATTATTATACCTATATACATATATTATTTCTATATTAATGTTTGTGCCGTCTATGTACTAGACTTTGGACCATGTCATTATCTCAAATCTATGAGTCATCCGATGAATCAGTGAGAGCCCACCAAGGCTGGCACTGTGTAACCAAAACCATTCTAAATCTAATTCGTGCATGTTCGGCTATAAAATACCCAGCTATTTTTGGCTAATAAAGTTTTTTCCGTGCTCAAATTTCTCATTGAAACTTTATATGAAAATTTAATTTGTTTTAATCTTTTCGGACTGACGAGTCATAAATATATTCGTATGGAATCAGTAACAGAATGGGGAAAAAAATAAAATAAAAAGCGGTAGCTTAAGTTTAGGCATGGCTAATTTGACAACCTTATTTTTACTTTCACTTTAAATCTAATACATCCAATTTATGTTTCTTAACCCTTTAATGGGCCCTTTACTTCTTACTTCTAGTAAAGGTAAATTAAAGCATTTTTGGAATTGAAATTGTTTTAAGAACAGTAATTGATATTAAAAAAAAAAAAAACTCATTTAGTTTATAAAAATGCCATTTTTTTGGGTGGTAAATATATTTTACATGACCTATTAGGAACTTACTGACTTTTATTTTTCTCTATTTTTAAAATAAATTCCTTAAATGCTACAAACTTCAAAAGAAATTATGTATTTTATAACTTTTATACGTTTTAAAAAAGTGACAAATGGTTACCAATTTTATTCAAACTCACTTCAAGAAAGCTGAAGTTATTAAAAAATGGAAACCTAAATTAAAAGTGGTAAAACGTGGTGGTAAGTATACTAACCACGGCCTTCAAAAGGGTTAAAAGTGCAACAATATAATTTTTAATTTGGTGATATAAATAAAGAAAACTATTATTATCCCACCCACAAATAAACTGCTATAAAAATAATTTGGCTACCAGTTTCATCTTTTTTACCGTGATTGTCACCACCCTAGAGAATGCATATATGACTCCCCCGTCTCGAAGAGGTTAAAAAGTTTTGCTGTTCCGTTACCAATGATGACTATATTTCGCACAGAACACAAATGTAGGAAGGTATGAGTATGAACTTTTTTTTAATAGCTGAGCGTTAATGGATTAACCGTTAAAATAGGTTTCACTGTCTAACTTTCTAACTGTCTAACTTTGAGCTTAACTTTCTAACATATCATGCTTATTCTATAGCAAATATAAAGAGACTTGGGAATATGATCTCTTATGCTTGAGTTAGATTTAAGTTAAACAGTCGTGAGGAGATATGCTAATATCAATGCGATCTGTTTATTGAACTTTTATAGGGATATCATCATATCGGTTCATGATCAGCGTCCAATTTCAAGGACAGTTTCTTTTTTTTTCTTTCTTCTTTTTTAAAGGGGAAAAAAACAATAGTAGAAGGAACGTCTTTTCACTGGGAGCATTAACCCTCTGCAGTGAAGACGTATTTGCAGCAGTTTGTATAGTGACGAAACTACTGCATTAATGAAAAAAAAAAGGTGGTAGAACATTTGTGCTAAAACTAAGTGAATATTTTCTATTATTATTCCACCACCTTTCTCTCTGTAGTAACACGTTGAATGCCATGGGGGTCACCAGTGACCGGCACTGAGTTTGTTCGTAGCTCCACGGGGGTTACCGACGAAACCAAGATCATTGGAAACACATAATTGGAGTAAATTTTTAATTTTTCATATTATTATCGTTACTAAAATGGTTTGAAGAAATTAATGCAATATGGAACACACAAAAATAGTTTTATTTATATGCACAGAGATGCCAACTTGCTACGGACAGTGAATAAATATTTTGAAGTGGTAGTTTCTTAATTGTGATTCTTGGTTTAATAAATTCAATTTAGTAGATTTTTGTCCACCACTATTTCTAAACAATTCGTAGGCTTATATAATTCACCCCTTTTCTCAGTTAAGTTATTAAGATGGTTCATCCGGAATACCAACTCTATCACAGCATATATACAAGCTAAACGCAGATTTTTTCGATAAAGCCATAGAATGTAAAACAGCAAATTTTAATGAAATCTTTAAATTTGAAAATTATATCAAAGATAAAAACTACAGACCAATAGCTGCACATTTCACCTCCGACTCCTCATATCATAACTAGGACTGGGCGATATTAGAAATTATATATCGTGATGCATCGTCAGTTTTGCATCGCGATATAGCGATGTATCGCGATATAGTATTTTTGAATTTCATTTACTTGTAAGGCACAGAAAGTCAGATTTCTATCGAAACTCCATACTCAAATTGATTTAAATCAATTTATAAGTTTGAAGATATATATGTTTTGCTTAAGAAAGATATAAGGTATTAGCAGTCTAATTAAGTACCTAATTACCTAAATTATTAATTAATTAAATTATTAAGTAATTTAGGTAATTATTAGGTAACTTTACTAAGCTTTTAACTAGAAATAAAAGAAAGTTTAAAACGATAGGTTTATGAATTATTTGAAAATCAATTAGTTTAAGCGAATGAAATTTTGAAAAAAAAAAGTTTAAAGCCATAAAAAATAATTTTACTAAATGAGCCATATAAAAATAACTTTGATAATTACATATTTATTAAGTTCGATTGTAATGTTCAAATTCTAAATGAAAAAGTAAATTTTGCTATATTTTCTAAAAATGATCACGCAAATAACGAAAGATTTCTTAATTTTAAAATAAATAATAAAAAAATAAATAAAACAGAAATTTATCAATATATTTACCTAACAATATAGAAAGAAAATTTAAAAAATAAGTTCGTTAAAGATTATTTGTATGTTCAAAACAAAGTGCTAAATAAATTTCAAAAAAAAATAAATAAATAAAACGCTTTTAAATCACTATTTTTTATTATTATTATTTTACATAAATAAATACATTAAATTGAATAATGACCTAATTGTGAACGATAAACAAAGTAAGGTTTAATTTCTTAAAAATAAAAACAATAGAATTATGATATTCGATAATATATTTAGCTAATTAACTAATACTATTAAAAGAAAATTTAAAAAAACTGATTGCACTCTCTAATAAAACGAAAAAAATGAATAAAATTCGAAAACCTATCAAATTTTTTTAAATAAACGAAGTTGATTGACTTATGTCCAAATCCAAATGACAAAAAATAAGTTTTGTTTTAACTTTATTTCTAAAAATAAAAGCAACTCAAAGATTTATAAATTTAAAATCAGTAATAAAAACCCATTAAATTATTAGAAGTTTTATCCAAAAAGTTTTTAATAAATTAAAAGAAAAGATAAAAACCTAACAATATTAATTACTTTGTAACTTAATTCTTTATGGGCGCCTTAAATTAGATTTATTTCCGATAATTTTCACATTTAAAAATAAGAAAAAGTTTTGTTGAAAAAAAATTACCTAATTAATGACAAAACTCTTTATAAATTCTTTTCAATAATAGATTGCGTTCAGAACAAGGCAACAGTAGCGATCACGAAGTTAGTCCCACTGAAAATAATCTACAAGAAATGATATCAAGACGCGACAAAGTAAAAAAAAAAAAAAAAAAAAAAAAAAAACTAAGAGGTGCGAAAACGAACATGCGAGATCACGATATAGTATTCTCAAAACTCTGGTTCTGATTCTACAGCTAATCTATCAAGGCCATTTCAACATAACGAAACGAACACCCCGAGTCGGCATCGGAACGTAAGGAAAGATCCTTGCGTTTCTTATATCGCTATATCGTTATATCACTATATCGTCTTTCCTCGAAGACTTAAATCAGATTTCTGATGCATCGCCTGGAACGAAAGTCGCTGTATCGACTTGTCGGTATAGGCGTTAAATCGATATGTCACGATACATCGATTTATAGCCCAGTCCTAATCATAACTATCAAAACAAATAATTTCATCAACCTTTCTGAAAATAACGTTTACTCATGCTGATACAATTCTGAACAACTCCAAAATCAAACAAACACAGTTGAGAGCAAGCTGCTCAATTTATTTTTGATTCCTTTTTAGTTATTCAAGCAAAGAGCTTGAAACATTCATAAAAGCAACTCCATTGCCTGCTTACCTCATTGCTCAACCAAAACTGTTCTAAAATTCCAGATGAATGGGATAGGGGCCGCTTCGCGGCCCAGGTGCCCAATAAAATCAAAACACTAGGACTAGGCAGTTAAGTTATTTGCCTTCTCAGTTAAGTTATTTGCCACCATAATGATGCATAATACAAAATGTTTTCATGCACTGTATACTATTTTCATGATGTATGGGTCAGGCACCCAATTTGTTTTAAATAAAGAAGAAGAAAAGAACAGTTAAGTTATGCTAAACCTAATAAAAACTAGAAAAATCTGTCAAATATTTGCACTTTATTGGTAGTTATTTACCGTTTGGCCAAACGAGCAAGCCATGTAAAAGTAACGTGGCATTCAACGTGTTAAAAAAAGTAAGTACCGCCGTAACCACTGTTTTAGGTGTTCAACTTATTGTTATATTTTGTTTTGTTGCGTAAATATTATCTGACTTAAAAACTTGAACTTACTTAGGTGCGTAGAAAAATGTAAGGGAAGAGTGATGGAATAATGAAAAAAAAAAAAAACATTTTTTAACTTGACTATAAACTTTTATTCTGATCACTGTGACAGGTTATTCTGGACTTATGTCGAAAAACATTTTTTTTTCCCGTGCTACACCCTTTTACTTATATCTATCATGATTATTGTAAAAGAAGTTTCCCCTATTTTAGACTTAGCTTAATTTTGAATAGAACTGCCAAAGCTTGAACACTTATTAGATAATGTGGGGTGTTTCGAGATGCTTAAAATGTATCAATTTTAAATTTTAGTCACATGAATACTTTTATTTTTTACTCCGCGATAATGTAAACCCGGGACCTGAATTGTTTACCGAAAGTTTTTATTCCTAATGATTAACCCTTGTAACAGACTGATATATTTCACATGTTACCTTAAAATAGTACAGAGATAGGGGAAATAATCGCAAATGATAGCATTCATTCTGAGTCTTACTAACAACGTTTTGTTGTTCGCTCTTAAAGAAATGAAAGTACGACAAACTTAAGTGTCATGTATCTGATAAACCAAGCAGAGATGATTATAAAATCGATAACATGTTGCTTAATCTTTGAAATGGATAAAAAAAAAAATAATAATATTTTCACTTTAGCTTTTAATTCGGGAAAATTTAACCTTTTACTTTCCTTACTCCCGAAAAAACATTAGAATAGAATATTTATAACGAAAAAAGAATTTTCGTCCGAAAGATTTTTTTCCTCCAACGAATACAGAAATTATAATAATAATTAATAATTATTACAGAAATAAGCATTTCTTAATGAAGGCTATATTGTGAGATAGTGTAATTGACCACAAAATAATTAAATAAATAGTAATAATAAAAATTGAAACTGTTGTTGATTATTACTGTTGTGCAATCATCCCTTCGAATGTATTTGAGTACATAACAATTAATAATAATTAATTAACAATTAATAATAATTAATTAACATTTAATAATAATTAATTAACAATTAAAAATAATTAATTAACAATTAATAATAATTAAATAAATAAAAAAATTGAAACTGCGGTTTATTATCGTTGTGCAATCAATCTTTCGAATGTATTTGAGTACATAACCATAAATAATAATTAATAATATCAATAATAATCAATATTTTATATTATAAACTTAATATTTTATTTGTTTAATTTATATAATTATTCAAGCGTAACCACCATCATGACATGGATTGTAAATTATTCATGTTTAAATTGAATACAATTCTTCGTAATTGCTCTCAATAGTAAACTGAAAAAAAAAAAATATATTCGAAAGAGTTGCTAATTTGAATATCTTTCTATAGATTTTTGATTTGAATTAATCACCACCTTTTACACTTTTAGTCGCCTGTGGAACTCCGGCAAATCGGTCTAAAAAATTTTTTTCATAGGGCGAACTATAGTTCGTCTGAAATAAGAACTCCCCCAGACATTCGTCTGGACCTGTGGCGGTGGCTATGGTAACGAGGTATGACTATTTCAAGTAGGGGTGCTGGGTCACTGTTTTAGAGGGGTGCTGGGTCACTGTTTCTCTCGCCTTGGAACGGCGAGAGAAAGGGAATCTCTTTCTTCGGTCGATTGTGTCAGTCCTAGAGTGAAGCTACCCTCCCTAAAATGTGCAATTCTTGTTTCCATAGCACCAGACGTCCTCCAAACTTTGTGGCGGGAGGAATTCTTAGCTTAGACAAACTATAGTTATGGTAGTATTGTGGTACTAGTATTTTCAAATTATCTGAGGAACACAAGGGCGGCGCCAGTAGGGGGTCAGGGGGGGGGCAATTGCACCTCCGTCGGGCATGGCCAGCTCCCCCATCGGGAAAAATTTAGAGTCTTGTCGGGAAAATAGTCTGGTCACATTTTTTTCTAAATAATGTCAAAAAATGCCTAATAAAAATTTTTGTAGTTAATTTTTTATTTTTAAGAATCAGTAACAAAAATTAGTAAAATATATTGTAAATTCTATGTAATTGTAGTTTCACTGCACTACTTGTAACTTTGCCCATACATTGTTAAACTAGAGACCGGATGCGATTAGACATGGTTGAAATTGGCGACTTCTCGAAGTCCCTTAGAAATCCTTTCCCACAGACACATCTTCATTTTCTTGGCCTTCTTTACAAATTCTTTTTTGATGTTATGTGTTTATCAAAGGTTTATGGCAGTGTTTCCCAAAGTGTGGTACGCGTACCCCCAGGGGTACGGGAACAGTTTAGCGGGGGTACCCGTTCTTATACGAAATATCTTGCAACAAACGAAAATTTCAAAAAATTTGATTTAAAAACCAAGTTAGAAATGAAAGTTTACGATTGCGTATTTCTCAATTGGCTACTTTTTGCAGAGTTAACAGTTAATAATTGATGGTGTCAACAGTCAATAGTGATTTTTAAATTTAGTGCAATTTTTTATAGTAAAAAATACATTAATTTTTTTTTTTATTAGTGGTACACAGCGTTACAAAAAATTTAGAAGGGGTAAACAAAAGTCATAAGTTTGGGAAACACTGGTTTATGGGATCACATAATTGTTTTTTGAAATTTTCAAGTAAAATGAAAGTATAAGAAGAAAAAAAATTTCCAATTTTTTTTATACTTTTAAATGAGGAAAATCATTTACTTATTCGGATTCAAGGTTTATATTTTAATCAACGCAATAAATATGCAGTCGGAAAAAAAGAAAAAAAGAAACAAATTTTTTTTAAAATTTATTATTTTTTTTATCATTGTCTTAGTAGTAAAAAGATTGTTGATTGATACAGAAAAACAATTAAACTGTTCGTATTCAATATCTTTAAATATATATTAATCAACAGATTCTCATTGACTTATTTTATGTACAGTGTATGAAATGGAAGAAGGGAACACCTTGATTAACTTTGGATTTAATCATATTTTCACCTACAAAGAGTCAATACCATATTTTAAGTTACAAAAATGACCAGAAAAGCGCATTCTGTTCTGGATAAACCTCCAAGTTAGTCTATAGTTTAATTTTCAAAATGAGGAAACAGCCGCAATCTGGAAGATATGGTCTGAAGTAAGTTACAGCTGAGAGAGATTATTGGAAAGTATGGGTCCTTTAATTTTAACTTCACTCTTCGATTATAGCCTATTATCTCGAGAACTTTTTGAATGTATTGAAAAAATTTTGCATAAA
Source organism: Parasteatoda tepidariorum (assembly GCF_982258835.1). Lineage (NCBI taxonomy): Eukaryota > Metazoa > Arthropoda > Arachnida > Araneae > Theridiidae > Parasteatoda > Parasteatoda tepidariorum. The sequence continues at coordinate 71,042,437 of NC_141759.1, forward strand.
ATAACAAAAAACATTTTACACACAAATTTTTAAGCAAAATTAATTTTAAATAATTATTTGTTATTTTTTATTAGTAAATTGTATTAGTATTAGTAAATTTTATTTATAGTAAAATTTATTGAATTGTATGTTCAACATATTTTTACATCCTTTTAATTTCAAAATACAAACCTTCAGTGCAATCGATCAATTAGTTTATGAGTTATCAAATTTAAAAAAAGTCAGTTTGCTCTAAATTTTATTTATCTTGAATTATTTAACCGATTTCTTTCAAATTTTGTATTTTACAATTTAAAATTACCTTCCATAAAAATTTGTATATCTTGCTATTTTATTTTAACCGTCGTTGAATAACCGACCCAATTTTCGGGTTTACGACTACTAATGTTCAACTCCGTAGCTTTGTAATTTTGAACCAATCCAGAAGACAAGAAAACTCCTGAATAAGTACCCCCATAGGTATTGATTTGTTATGGGAACCTGGAGGACTTTGTGACTCGACATATTTAACGTGCATCATCAGTATCCATTTACTACACGGGGATTTCAAAAATCGGGATTCAGAATTTTTCCAACGCATATTATAAATAAAAATATAAAAAGTATTAAATATTTTATAACAATTTAAAACTATATTTTTTGCATGGCATTACCTTTGGAAAAACGAATTTTTGCAATTGTATGAAAATTTTTTCGATTCAATCAAAACGCAAAACGTTCTTGAGATATGACGAGATTGAGATACTATCATCATCATTATCATTGAGCTATTATTTCCACGCTATTACTATGCAATTATTATGAAATTAACAAAAGAGGACAAAAGGAAAGACGTTTTTATTTATTTATATCTGATATTAATATTGAAAGTGAACATAATTTCACCTTATTTTCCTCTTTCAATCATAATCCTTAAAATTATCAAAGCATATGTATATGGATAACCACCAGCCAAATTACCTTTCTGTATAAAAATGAAAAATTATTTTGCTATTATCAGCAATATTGACATATACTTCAAATGAATGTGCAGTGCGCAAAAAAATAAAAGGACCCACAGGAATAAATTTTAATCTTAAATTCGGTTCTTCATGTTCTAGGACTCATTCGTACCATCTAATCGAAGTGTTAACAAACATAAAATAATTGTTATTCTTCACTTTTCTAACCAAAAGAGCAATAAAACGCTTTTTCCACTGATGAAAGTATCCCCACTTTCGTAGCTACCACCCACAGAGCTGTCAAGTAGCCTCCTCACTTTACACTGTGAGAAAATGTTTTTAGCTTCTTGATATTGCCTAGGGGCTCTTTTTTCCTAACTTCGGAAATATCAGATATCCACAGAAACACCCTTTTGTTTGATTTCTGGGTCATAAATTTCTAAGAAGAAAACATTTCTAGGGCTGTAAATAGGGGGAGGCTCTTGTTAGAATCTGTCTTGAGATTTTCACAGTGTCTTTAAATTGCGACTCGTTCAATTCGAATTTTTTTCTCTTACAAAATTTAGATATTTTTTCTGATTTATTATAAAAGCTTTTTTTTCCTTTAATCATCCTAAATGTTTCAACTTGCCTGATTGTTTAATTTATTTAATTATTAGCTTTGTAGTTAAAGTAGTAATATATTTTGATTATAATTTAATTAGAAATAATCGAATAAAAAACAGTGACTAGTCAGGTACAATTTTTTTCCACCTTCTTAAACACTATACAGTCGAACTCGTTTATAACGAGCTCGGATTTAACGAGAACTCGGATTTAACGAGGGAAACGAGAATATTTGGTTGGATCAATGTTAAGTCTATGGAACAGAAGTCGCTTTTAACGAGCAAGACCCGGTTTTAGCGAGCAATATTTTTCTGTCTGGCAATCTTTTTTCTCATCTTTCTAGTCTTTCTGTCTTATCTTTTTTTCAAAATGATATGAAATGCGCGAGTTAAAAGTAAGCTGACAAACTATTTTAAATATGTAGATTAATGAAAAAAAATAAATGTTTTGATAAGAATCTTTTCCTTTATTTTTCTTTCCGTTTATATATATCCGTTTATATTTCCGTTCTTAAGACTGTAGCGCAACTAGAAATTTTTTTCTGGTTTGGGGGGGGGGTGGTTAGTTGTCACTAAATTAAGATAAATATTTAATTAAATTATTTAATGTAATTAAAGTAAGTAAGTATTAATTAAATTTTAAGTCAACTCAATCATTTGACCTCCCAAGCCCCCCCCCCCCTCTTCTGGTTGCACGTCTGCCTTAAGGACCCGTTTATTACGAGCACTCGGATTTAACGAGTACATGTTACGGTCCCTTTGTGCTCGTTATAAACGAGCTCGACTGTAATTTGAAATGATTTTTACTGAAAGTCAACATGACCAAGGGCATCGTTGATGGGAGGGCGGACGGTGGGAGAGGAGACGGAATTAATTAACGATTTAAATTCCTTGAGATTAAAAACAAGAAAGAGGTAAAATGTATTTTTGCAGGTATTTAGCACATTTGAGGGGAAATTTTTTTTTCTTCTCGTGTGTGAAATTAAAGAGCTATTTGGGCTGTTAAATTCAATTTCGTCTCTCTAAAATATTTGACCCAGCAAGTCTGGAAAATTTCTTTACAGTTGATTACAATAAAATACAAATTATATTATTTCTAACAAAAAATACAAATATGGAACGCGAATTTAATAATTTCTAACAAAGCGGAAGGGCGAAATACATAAAAAAAAGGAAAGAAAAAAAAAACGAAATAGAAAATAATATGACTTGTAACGTCGTATCATATAAATGCTGGAAATTTTCTTGTTTCCAACGTTTGAAATTTGATTCAATTGGCTAATACAGCAGGATGCATTCATAATCAATCCATCCAGTTTTCAGAAAAACGATCTGTAGATCACATGACTTTCAACCACTCCTCTTTGGTCATACGGGGCTCAGTCAGTTTTCTCAGCTGTCATCCTCCCACAAAGGACTAACAAAAACAAATCACCACGTGCTTATTTATCAGATTTATTATCGTTCAACGCTATATTAGACGAATTTTCCTCGACCGTTGTTAACTTATAATCAAGTGTTCGAACTTTATTGGGATTTAAACTGTTAATATTGTTGTGTTTTTATTTGAATTTTGAAATTGTTATACACTGAAGTAAGTATTAACGTAATTTTTGTCAGTTATCTTTTCATAAATTTGATATACCTTATTTTTACGTTGCTTCGTTTTGATTTACGATTGTTTTCATAAATTTTTATGATTGTTTTTATGTCTATGTTCGTTCAGTCATAATTTCGATATAGCTTATTTTATGTTGCTTTGTTTTGATTAATTATTATTTTCATAAATTTTTATGATTGTTTTTATGTCTATGCTCATTCAGTCACTATTGTTATGAATCTAAAAAACCGGGGATTTAGTTGTAATGCTTAATATATGTACTCCGAAAAAGATTCTTAACTCTTTATTGTTTATTTCATTTGTTTAGATTCTCATCTTATTATTGTGTAAATTGTAAGTTATCGATTTCCTTACCATGAGATATATAGACTTGTTTGGAATGATACTGCAATTTTTAGACCTTCTCAGCTTAATTTTTTAAAACTGATAAGTAACTAATTCGTTTGAATAATCTTATCAGTTTCTTATTTACATTCAGATGATACATTAAATACTTAAAGGGTGATTTGTAAAGCTGATAAACTATTCTGATAAGATTGTTAATAAAAACTGGTTTTTCCATTGAATTGATTGCAGATATCATTTGTTTAAACTGCAACATAGGAGAACTTAAACAAGTAGGTACTTATTTTCTTTAAAATTATAGGTCTGGATATCTCAAATTTGAGAGAACACTAAAAAATTTTAGAGGTAGTGAATTTTTGAAATAATAAGTTCAGAGCTAAATATGTTCTAAAAAGTAGAAAATATATTCTAAAATAGTACGCATTTAATAAAATAACTAAGCATTTAAATAAAATTTTATTTTAAGTATTTGTAAAATTAAATTTACTTTCATTTATGGGCATTTATTTTAAAGCTAATAAAATGGTTTGAAATATTTTTTTTTTTTAATTTTGGTTTTAATAAGTGTCACAATGAAAGTAGTTGTATAATTATAAATTATTTTTGTTAAAATTTTTGGCTTTAAGAAACTTTTATCAAATTAAAATTATAAACAAGTGAGAAGTAATAATTATAAAACTGAAATAAATCATTTAGTTTTGATTGAACCAAAAAAAAAAAAAGTTGAAAACATTTAAAATCTATTAAATATTTTTAAATGCTTGGTTTTAGAAAAATTTATTAACTAAGTTTTGCTGATCATTTGATATTTGTTTTAATTTTACTTTTCACACAAAAAGCTAAGAAAAATTAATGAGTAAAATTAAATTAAGTTTGCTTGAAGATTCATTTGATCTTTGTTTTAATTTTACTTCTCACGCTAAAAGCTTAGAAAAATTAATGAGTAAAATTAAATTAAGTTTGCATGATAATTGGTTTGATATTTTTTTTATTTATTTTACTTCTCACACAAAACACTAAGAAATATTAATGAGCAAAATTTATAGTCTTTTATTAGTCCCTATTGCAATTTAATTTTCACTACTTCTTTGTCAGCGCAACAGTCCTTTGCAGGCCTTGGCTGCCTCAACCGCTGGCAAATGCCAGCTCCTCCTATCCATGGCAACTCCCTTCCAATTTCTCATCTTTAAGGTTTTCACTACAAGAAAATTAAATGTAACCAAAATTATGGGAAGATTTCCATATCATGATCACAGAAGTTTCAAAGTCTTGGCAACTTCTGGGCAGCTGCCTGTAAAAAAAAAAAAAAAAAAAAAAATTTTCATTGAAGAGGATTGGCATCAGGCAAACCTCTGCATGTTTTTTTTTTTTTTTTTTAAATTGAAAATTTTGCTTTTTGGCAGTTGTAGTTGGAGGTACAGATAAGGATAGGGAATTATCCCTAAAATTATCAATGAATGTGTGTTCAAACTAGTTAAATTTTCTCTGGACCAGTAGAAATTTTTTTCACTAAAATTAAAATAAAATTATCTACAGATTAATTATTCAATAAGGATTATTGAAATAATATTCTAATTTAGAAGACAAATGAACTCTTTAAATAATTTTCGTTTATTGTGAAAAATAAATATTGTTTCTCCAAAGTTTTGAAGTATTATCCTTATTTAAATAGTTTTTTCCTTTTCAGAATGAAGCATATTTGTATATTTTTACTCGTAGCAGTAGCAGCTGCTTCTGCTAGACACGTCATTCCTAGTCATGTTCATCCCCTGTCAGACAAAATGATTGAGTATGTCAATTACATGAATTCCACATGGAAGGTTTGTATATTGTGTTAATTTTAACTTCTTTAGTTCCTATTTCCTTATTAATAATTTTCTGTAAGCTGAGCATTAAGCAAAATAAATTCCTATTAATACATACTCAAACACATATACAGGATAATTAATGCATGTTCAAATACATATACTGTACAGGATAGTTGACACATACTCGAGTACATGGTTTTTTAATGATCGCTCTTTAAGTATATTTGTAGAATCTTTTTCAAAATTAAAGTTATATAAAAGAATGCAAAGTATTTTAACAAAGGGAATAATAAAAAAAACTGAGAAAATCTAAAGAATCACTACTGATAAAAGTAGGTCAAAAAACAATAAAGTCTATTTCATTGCCATAGAAAACATTGAAAGGCAATTCTTAGAAACTCCTCCAAGTTTTCTCAGGCAATCAGACTGGTTTTAATATTTTCCATCTCATCTTCCTCCCGAGAGATTTAACAGATTTAGATAATATTTGTGTTACTTTGTTTAAATGGTAATGTTTTCTGACCATCTAATATGAATACTTTCTTAACTTTATAAATAGAAAAAAAAGGAACACTTTGTAGAGTTTATTTATCGCAGATAATTTGATGATTGAAAAAGTGAAATTTCAAATCTTTTTGGATGGTGGGTAAAGACAAACTTTTGTGAGACTCAGCAGATAAAGATAAAGTAGAATCTTTGGCAGAATGGGATTTGTACAACCTCAATTTACTATATAAGTCGACTACTGAGAAAAAAAAGCAAATCTAAAAGTTTTTAAAATTAGAAAAACGTAAAAAAATTATTAAGTCTACAAAATTTTTTCAGCTTAAAAATATTTCACATTGTTCTCTCTGGATATTGTTACATTTTTCTGCATATAAAGATGCATGGTATTATTGATTCTGGCACATATATTATTCTGAATTTTTGGAACTTGTAGTTTTATGGCTTGTTTAAAAGCTTTCATTGTGTTTGATTTTTTGAAATTTTTTCAAATTAATTTTTTTAACTTATTATTAATTTTTTTCTGAAAATAATCTTAAGTATTGTTTATTTAAAAACCATGATATGTAAAGAAAGCATGAGAAGAGAAAAATAAAATTACTTGTATTTTACATATGAAAAATAGTTTTTGAAAGGGGATAAATTGATACTGAATTATTCTTGTGTATCTCATTGTTTATAATGCTTTGATATTTCCCAATCAAAATATATGTCAGAATTTATATCTGATTTATAAGTTGATCCTCTGATTTTCATAAAATTTAAGGATTTGAAAAATTGATTTATACAACAGGGTATAAGATAAATATATTAATAAAATATTTATACATAAACTGATTGTTCATTTATAATTTTTCTAAATTGTTGTAGGAATTAATTAATTATAAAGTGCTCAATTCTTCCTTAAATGAATAGAAATGATTTTCTTCATTGGTTTGAATATAGTTCTGTAATGAATAAATCTGAAGTATCAATCAAATGTCATTTTAAGGCAATAGTTTAATAAAATTAAAACTTAGAAATTTTATTTACTAATTGTTTTCTTTATTTTTATGAATGCTTCATGTGGGTTACTATATAAGTTAATGTCTTGTTATTGAAAAAATTCTTTATTTTTAGGCTGGTAGAAACTTTGAAGGAGTTAGTTTGAAATACATTAAGGGATTACTAGGTGTTCACAAAGATAATCACAAGTACCGTTTACCTTCAATTAGGCATAGAGTTCCTAGAGATCTTCCTGATTCTTTTGATGCTCGTGAGCAGTGGGCAGATTGTCCTTCAATCAGTGAAATCAGAGATCAGGCATCTTGTGGTTCATGTTGGGTAAATAGATTTTTAACTTGCTCTTTTATAAAAAAATTACTTATTTTTAGAATTATCAGAGAAATTATTTTATTTTGCAGTAATTTATTTATGTTAACTGTATCAATGATTTTTAGTAAATTAAATTAATTTTAACTTTATCTATAAATATGATACATGTAATTGCTGTTTTATTAAAATGAATAATGTTTTATACTTTCATTGATTTTGCAATTCTGGAATTTCCAAAAATTGCTGAATCAATTTTTATTAATTTTAAATTTTTACTTTTTTATTATAAATTCAGTCATGCTAACTATAATTTCATGTAATTTGGTTACTGTAATGGTAATACCATACATGCCAACTTTTAATCATTTCAACAATGGTTTCCTTAAGTGGTAGTAAAATTAAAATTGAATTCAATTATATAAAGAAATATATTCTTCAGTTTTAAAAGTTTAAGCTTCACTATGGTATGATTATCATACTTTTTTGTTTATGCTTTATTTTTTTAATAATGCAGTGGTGGTCAGAATTATTTTAAATTAAGTCCAAGAAATAAGTAGAAAGCATGTATTTCAGTACCACTTGAAGTATAATAATAAAATTTTGTGCAAAATGCATAAAAATTGGCTGCTATGCTATGCTTAGCACCAAATCTTAAAATTTTATTTAATTTTTCAGGCGTTTGGTGCAGTTGAAGCTATGTCTGATAGAATTTGTATTCATAGCAATGGCAAAGTTAAAGTAGAGGTTTCTGCCGAAGATCTTCTAACTTGTTGTGATAGTTGTGGAGCAGGGTTTGTATAGTTTTTCCTCATTTAAAAAATTAAATGATAATTCAATAAAAAAAATGTCTTTTCAAGTTTTTTTTTTACTGGCAGTGTTATATTTAAGTCCATGCATTTAAATTTAAATAAATACAAGTATATTTTAAATATCTTAATCATTTGTGCATAAAATTCTGTAATTATTTTACATTTTATCCCTGTTTTTAGATAAATATTGTTCCCAAAGAGAATTCTCAAAGCAATTTTTTTTAGAAACTTTAACTCTAAGAAAAACTCTATTTTTAATGGCTTACATTTTAATTTTGTTTCATGTTATTCAAGCACATAAAATTCTATCTTCATATTTATTTAATTGAATTAATGAGTATATTTAGTTTGGTTTTTATTTATTATTAAAAGCTGATTTTGTTCAAGCAAAATTCCTTCTTTATTTTTATTTGCTTGTAAAAACATGGTAGTAATAGAATTCTATCTGTGCAACTACTTGTTAGAAGGTAAAGTTCATACGACAAGAAAGTTTTTTTCTTGTTTTATAGATGTTAATCTGAAAGATTATTTTATTTTTAAATGCTATCTTGTGTTATGTCTGTAGAAATTTCTTCTATTCCTTTGCTTTTCACTTATATTTGTTTCATTGACATGCATTTTAAAATATGTTCTACAGATTTCTTTTCAAATTTTTATTTTATTTTGAAATGAATACCTAATATATGAATTAAATTTCTGTTTTAAGCTGCAGATCGCAAAGATTATTCTTTAAGTAGAATAACTTGTGAAAATAAGAAAGTCTACTACTCTCTTGAAAGTCTACTATTTAAAATTTTGAAATTTTATAAACTGTTTTAAAAGTCTCAACTTTAAATATATTGGTGTTCTGCTTGTAGTTTCAATTGTTTTTCTTTCTTTTTAAAACCAAGATACATTTTGTTTCGATTGTTTGCTTTTCTTCCTATCATGAGAACTTAAAATAGAATATAAAACTTTTTTGCTTTTACTACAGTATTTTATTAAATATGATAACTACTAATTACATTTTGCTCCAATTTATTGATTTGATTTTTTTAACTTATAATTTAAAAAATGCTTTTGTTTTTACATAAAAGAGTAATGTTCGAAATTTTTGTTTTTTCCTTTTCAATTGCTCAATTTGCATTTTGGTAAAAACATAAATTTTTGCTTTTTTTACCCTTTTGAAAAATTAAGATCATATCTAAGTGGTGTCGATTATTAGTATAGTTAAATTCATTCTGTTTTAATTGATTTACACACTTGTTAAAAGATGTTTCTGTCTTCACATTGAAGAGAATATCCAAAATTTTCTAGTGTTTGCTATCAAACTATTGCTATTCGTTAGCAGCAAGCTATATTTTTGTCCCTTTTTTTACTTAAATTAAATCTAGAACTTATTTAATATTAGTATTTTATAGAATATTTGTAACTTCTAATTTTATTTTGTTTCAACTGATTTATTTCAGTTAATTAATACACCGCTTCTATTTTTGTTTAAGCGTATAATGTCTGAAATTTGTTTTACAGGTGCGAAGGTGGATACCCTGGATCTGCTTGGGAATACTGGGTGGACAAAGGTATTGTTTCCGGTGGTCTTTACAACTCACATGTCGGTTGCCAACCATACATTATTCCTTCCTGTGAGCATCATACTAAAGGAAAACTACCTCCCTGTGGAGATATTGTTGACACTCCCAAGTGTGTTAGCATGTGCGAAAAAAGCTACAATGTCAGTTATAGGGCAGACAAACATTTTGGTAATAGTTGGTTTTGAATAATTTTTTATTTGTGTTTTTACACTTGTTCAGTGACCGAATAATTTTACACAATTCAGCTTCATAGCTGAACAAAAAGTTTTTTTTAAAAATAAAAAAAAATCTTCTGAACACTTTGCAGTTCGAACAATCTCTCCGATACTGAGGATTGATTGCGTACTGATAGTTTACAAAATGGGGAAATCTCCTTGATTTGCCAGCGGAGTGTTAAGAAATTCTTTGTATAATGCATAATCATTATAACAATTAAAAAACACATAGTATTCATTTATTCAAATTAATTTTTTTTCAATTGTACCTATTGAGATTGAGACAAATTTATGAACTATTAAATTATTTAGCCTTTTAATATATTAAAAAATGTAAAGAAATCAATAATAAATGTATAAATCTTTCAGTTTTTTTAAATTTTTGTAATTTTTAAACATATATTGTGAATTTTTTTCTAATTAATCATTTTTTTGAAGTTCAGCATAACTTTTCTATGAGTTTGTTTATGAATGTAATGTTAAATAATTAATTTATACAGATAGTGGAAAATCTGAAATGAACTAACTGTACCATTAATTATTATTATTAAAAGGAATATGTTTGGTTTATAACTGTGTAATTTTTACAGTACAAATTTATGTGCTTTAAGCAACTCTTAATTTAAGTTAATACTTAATAGCTTTAGTGTTTTTATGCTTTTTACAATAGTAACCTAATAAGTTTTTTGTCTAACCTTTTCTTTTTAAGTTTCTTTATTTTTCTTGTTTATAAAAGAGTTGACTTCTGAAAAGCAGTTTTCTTTTCTTAGGTTTAGTTTTTGAAATTCAGCATTGTTACTTGTTTATAGTTACTAGTATAGTTCCTAACATTGTTGCTAATTTATAATATAATGTTTTATAATTAAGTTACACTGAGAGGGAATAACTTAAAAAGAGCTAAATAAACCATTAATGTTTAATATTATTGAAAGAAATTGGTTTGTAACTGTGAATATTTCAGCTGCTCAAAATTATGTGATTCATAATTAAAGTTAATTTGTACTTTGTAAATTTAATGCTTACTAATTATTTACTTTATTACTGACTATACTGTTTTCTTTATCTTCATTTTTTAGGAAAGAAATCATACTCTATTGACAGCGACGAAGACCAAATAAGGACTGAATTAGTAACTAATGGACCAGTGGAGGCTGCTTTCACTGTTTACGCTGACTTTGTTACTTACAAATCAGGTATATAAGTTTTTTATTGATGTGTTTATATTTATTTTTTAAAAAAATGCTTAGTGGATAAAATATCATACCCTGAAAGAAATAAAAGAATTTGCATAATTTCAGAAAATAACTTTGCTAGTGTTAGCAAAGTTAATGTATTAATATTTCAAAAAATTATAATTAAATTAATTTAATCGCTACATACTATGAATAATTTAAATGTATATATAAAAGGACAGATTGTCAAATGATCGTGATCTTAAATTGTAATAAGAAAATTATCAGAATTCTATTTGTTTGAAAACCTTCTGCTTTGGCGCCCTTACCACTGGATATAATATTTTGTACAGATTTCAAATGTTGGAGGGTATGTAATATTTAAAGATCAAGAAACTAGTGAGATAAAATTCCAAGCTTTATTCTGAAAACTCACAAAAGTTTGGGGTCAAAATCGTTCTACAATTGACTGTAAGAATATAATATTTTTTTCTACATATGAGGCAGTTTAAAATATGAATTATAAACAGCTTCCTATTCTTGCTATATTTATCAAAGCTTTTCTTTCAAAATTCACTGAAATGATTTTTATCATGTACTTTTTACCACTAAGCTCTTAACGTACAAACATCCATATGTATACACATATTTCAGCTTTTAAAACAAAATTGATTTTAACTTGGTTCCTATTTTTTATTTTAAAGCTATAAAAGAAAATATTTCACTCTTTACATACAAATCTTAAACAGCAAACTAAGAATACTGAAAAAGGTTTGCCATACAAAAAATAAATTCTTGCAATAACACTTGTAGTTAATTTTTATTGCATTTTTATAACTCTATAAAGTGTAAATTGTAAGTCTTTAACTCATTAGTTTTTAATTATTTTTAGTATGAGTTTTAAATGCACAGCTTAAAAGTCTTAGTTACTGCTGATTTCGAAAATTAACTTATATCAATTTAAAATGTGAAATAATATGTAAAAAGTATTAATATTCAATATTCTATTTACTGTAATTTTATGCATAATTAACTATATATATACCATAATTTAAGATGCCTATTTCAATTCTTTATAAAAAGTGACACCTAAAACATATGTTAATGATAAATCTGTAGACTAACTTATAAATTATTTAACTTCTGAATAAAAAAATTTAAAAATGTGTATCTATGTGTATTTTAAAAATACTTATTTTAATTTTTTTAATAAAAAAATTTAAAATGTGTATTTATGTGTATTTTAACAATGCATATATTTTTTTTTTTTAACTAAGGTGTTTACAAACATCTGAGTGGTGAAGCTTTAGGTGGTCATGCTGTTCGAATTTTGGGATATGGTACAGAAAATGGTACTCCATACTGGTTGGTTGCAAACTCCTGGAATGAAGACTGGGGTGATAAAGGTATAAAAAAGTTCTAATTTTTTTATTTATTGATTAACAGGTGAATTTTTCAAATGTGATGTTTTAATTGTTAGTATAAGTTAATTTCTAACTGTATTTGTAATTCATTGTCTGGTTATTGTTTTTAGTACTGTCTGTTTGATGTTCTTTTTAAAAGCAGTCATATCTGACTTGATTGACCTGAATTTGCTTAAATTTATGATTGGTCTATAAAATATTTCAAATAAATTCAAACCATTTAAGAGTTTAGATATATTATGTTCTGGTAACATATATCTATTTAGTTAAGTAAATATACCATTATATGTTTTAGAAAACAATTTTAATAAGTACATACTCTTACATTAGTTTAGCACAAAATAAATATTTTCTCTTGTACAAATAATACTGTTTAATAATGACTCTTAGTTTTGTTAAATAAACTAATAACATTTACATAATTTATTAAATTAGAAAATAATTTTAAATGATTGTCTCAAAAAAAAAAACTTATGTTTTTATTAATAAGGGCAACTAGTTTTTAAAGTAAATAAGTTAAAATACCTATAAATCTCAACTTGTTATCTTAAATGAGATGAAAATTTTAGATTTTTTTGCAATGCGTAATTTCTTTATAAAAATTATTTTTGTTATAAAAAAAAAGTCTGATTTCTTGCCAGGTAAAATACTATTATTAATATAATGAAACATTGTGTGATAGTTTAATTGTTATGCAAATTTAAATATTCTCATCGTATATGTTGCTAAGGTATTAGTATGTTAAGTTTTGTGTTGAATAATTTTAACAAACATTTTAATTTTAAAATTTGTATTTTAGGATACTTCAAAATCCTTCGAGGACAAGATGAATGTGGTATTGAAGATGAAATCGTTGCTGGTATTCCCAAGCTTTAAATGAACTTACTATCCTACTTTAATGTACAAATTGTTCTCAATGATCTTGTTTAAAACTGTTTTTTATTGTGATTTTTACCTATAATTTTTTTTAATAAAACTTTTATAAGCTATTTCTTTGTTCTTGTTAATTCAAAATCAACATATTCAGCTTCGAATCCTATTTTGTTCGAAAGAAGATACGAATACTTAAAATTAATTCTTCCCTTGCTGAGGGGTCACGAATGCAACATTTTGGAGTGACAAGAAAATTGACTTTATAAAGAAAAGAGGTAGGAAAATTGTGCTTAAAATAAAGCTTGGGGTGGAAGCTGCCTTTATTAGTTTTACCCTTTTCTTCATTTTGAAAAATGCAATTAAATTTTTAAGATAGGCTTAAAAATAACACAGAAAGGATTAAAGATCTATCACATAGGAGAATAAGCAGGGAAGATACAATATGGTTATAAAATATAATATGGTGAGATATATTATGGTTATAATTTTTTATATGTATTTCTACAACTATCAGTCGTTTCTTTTTTGTACTGCTGATACTTTGAATAAGGAATAAAAATTTGAAATGTGTGCTGTTTGTTTTAAGTGATTTCTTCTGCAATTTTATTGTGAATCTTCTGTTTTTTTTTAAGGGGTCACAGTACCCAAAAAATGACCAAAATATCGAAAAAAAATTTATTGCTTATAATAAAACTTCAAACTGTTTCAAATGCACTGAAAACAAATCATCTCTCTATCAACATTTTTAAAAAAAGTTATGAATGATTTTAGATTGTCCTAACACAGAAACTTGCTCAGCAGACAGACTTTAAAGTGTTTTTACTTATAGATGAAAATTTTGTGTTTTAATCTTAGTTAAATCCCTAAGGAATTTTTTCTATTTAAGATAAAGCTTTGAAGTAAACTTTTTTTTATCTTAAGTATAATTACATTTATTTAAACTGTGCATGGAATAAGCATTTTATGAGGTATTACAATTTTTACAGTATGTTATATATACATAACAGGAATTTTTAACCTTTTTTTTTTTTACTTTTTTATAAAATATTCTAATTGATATGTTAAACAAATGAATGCACAAAATTGTTAAAATGAATATTGTAAGCACCAAGGAAAAAAATTTTTTTTTGAAAATATGTTCAAATAAAAAAGTCTTAGAGATTTAAAAAATTTTGAATTTTTTAAACTTCTTAAAAAAAAAATTAAACAGTTTAATTATTTTTTGAAGATAAATTATTGAATATAAGTTAAATGAGCATATAAAGCATCCACAAAATGAATGATTATACCGTTATTTAAAAAAATTGTTACAAAGGTACTGTGACTATGGGTGTTGGCAGGTATATATTCCAAGTAAGGGTTTAAAACTTTATACTTGTAAATTATATATCTGATTTATTACACAACTCAGTGTCAATTCTACTTTCTTTGAGAATTTTGAAAAAATTAAAAGTTTAAATAAAAATTGTTTGTGAAAAATTATTACTATTTAGTATTAGAACTATTCAGGTTCATTACAATGTTTATCTCTTGTATCTTATCTCTTTTTTCTTCTTCTTTTTTTTAAATCACAAATAATGAATTAACACCAACTTATTGTTAATAGCATTATCTTTGAAGTTCGATATTACCCGTATTTTCTTTCCTTCTGATTCTAACCCGTTAGATACCATTAATCTGCAAATATGCTTCTCATCAACAAAAAAAAGCTTAGCAATTTAAATTTTCGTTCTAAGTATTTATTTTACAAAATTAAAACATACTGTCCACCATGATTTAATACAATAAATACCTTTTTATCGATCTGAAATCTTTTGATTTATTTAAAACTAAAAATGGCAATTATTAAAAAAATAAAAAAAATTTTTAAAGCCATACCCTAATACAAGATGCATGTGATTTTAACAAATCTATAGAAAAGTCTTTAACAAATATTTTATTTAAAACACGAGAAGTAAAATTGGACAACCTCACATCACAAATGTTTGAGAAGAAGTGAAATACAGGGAATGAAATGTAGTTATAAAACAATTATAGTCAATGAGTCATTATTAAAACAATCAGTCGCCTTGAACACCCTGCGAATAATATGAAATAATCATAGCTTCAGAAAATATTTTTCCTAGTAGTAGCAAAAGTTAAACTCGTGACATTTGAATTGGACCAATTAAAAAAAAAAATCACTTGCAGCCATGTCAGATTCTTATTAATATTTTTTAAAAAAGTTTTTGTGGAAAAGCACTTGATTAAAAAAAATAATAATTTTTTCAGAATTTTAGTGCCGAAACTGTGACTAGGAAGGAGCATATATTGAAATTTGACTGAAATAAAATGGTGTAGCTACATATGGTGACTCATCATTTGTGGACAGTGTCTGTATTTTTTTTATTAATGAACTAAATTTTTTTTATTTTGCTACTATTAGAATGAGAGAAGTCTGAACTATTTAATTTACTTGTTAAAAAGTTGGAAATATATGTATGTATATCTATCAACGTGCAATTTAAAAAAAAAAAATTTAATAAATTTTTTGGAGAAATTTTTTTTGCAAATTTTGGAACCTTTTTGCATTGGAAATCATAACTTTCAACATCTCCATTTTTTACGCATAATATTGAATATTCTAATTTTCAACATAAAAAAAGCTAAGGTATTTTTTTTTTTGTATTGAAAACTGTGGCATTTGACGTAAGAAAAAAAATTCAAGTCAGGAAACTTTCCCACGTCAAAATTCATGCTGGTACTAGCAACAAAAATTTGCTAGTTTTTGCTATGTATTGCTAGGTCTGCTAGATTTTCATGCTAGTATATGCTTGCCAGCATCACATGCTAGATACCTAGCATACATCGTACTAACATGATAAGCTATGTACAAGCATTTCATGCTTATTAGCTGTTTAAGCTGGCTCCCTAGCATGGTAAGGTAGGTACCATAGCAAGCTATTATATGCTTTTTTATGCTTGCCAGCATCACATGCCAGATACCTAGCATGCATCGTACTGGCATGATAAGCTATGTATAAGCATCTCATGCTTATTAGCTGTTTAAGCTGGCTCCCAAGCATGGTTAGGTAGGTACCTTAGCAAGCTATTATATGCTTTTTTATGCTTGCCAGCATCACATGCTAGATACCTAGCATACATCGTACTAGCATGATATGCTATGTAGAAGCATGTCATGCTTATAAGCTGTTTTAGCTGGCTCCCAAGCATGGAGAGGTAGGTACCTTAACAAGCTATTATATGCTTTTTTTGCTTGCCAGCATCACATGCTAGATACCTAGCATTCATCGTAATAGCATGATATGCTATGTGCAAGCATCTCATGCTTATTAGCTGTTTAAGCTGGCTCCCAAGCATGGAAAGGTAGATATACCTTAACAATCTATTACATGCTTTTTATACTTGACAGCTTAATGTGCTCTACAGACAGCTTAGGCGAAAACAGAATTTTTTATTTTTATCAAATCCTTAGACCTTGTTATATTTATTTAAAGTAGGTCCTTAGAACTTATTTAATTTTATTATGAAGATTATAAAATTGTTATTATGGAGAGTAAATAAATACAAAATTTGTAAAATGTAAGAATAAAAAATGCAAAGCAGTTTGCTTCCTTATAAGGTCTCTTCCAGCTGGTTATGTGTTAAAAGTAAAAACCTTACAGACTTTATCTTTAGTTGGAAAAAGCGGTAAAAACTGTTCAACTTTGTTGTTATCATTCCAAAAATATTTTTTGTGTATTTATTAAGTCTCATATAAGGTAAAATTCATGCATGCTCATCAAAATTCAGACTGGTACCAGCAACAAAAATATGTTGATTTCAAACTCATGCTGGAATAGCAAAAATTCCTAGAAACGGATGGTAGAATTCTCTTGCTGGAATAGCAAAAATTCCTAGCAACCGATGGTAGAATTCTCATGCTGGAATAGCACAGAAAACTAGCAAGTGATGACTGTGATTGTTGCTAGACTAGCAAGATATTCCAGCAACACAAGCTGGTATCTGTATGCTAGACAAGCAAATAAAGTGTACCAATACATACCATGACATACTATTAATTTTGCTGGTACAAGCAAATATTTTTGCTAGATCATGCTGGTTTTTTTTTTCTTTTTTTTTTTCGCTGGTATATTGCATTTCAAGCTTGTCTAGCAAATAAATAGCAAAAATTTTAACCTGAATCTAACTTTAATACTAGTTCAGTATCGCTTTTATACATAATGTATTTAAATTTGCTTCATTTAGAAATATTTTTGGGATTACATTCAAATTAAATATTGCATTCGCTATAATGTAACCAAAACATATTATTAACAAGGTTTTCTGGAAACATGAGGAAGCTTAAGAACATAATAATGATATGGAATTTTTTTTTCTATTAATTTAGGTTTTCTAACCGAAATAGCCAGCATTTTCACATAGTTCTATTTGAGAAATATATAGCTTGACATTTCTAGCCAAATGAATTTCTTAGGCAGCAACAGAACAGGGCCCCTGACTTTTTACATTACATAGAATATCACGTTAAAAAAAATTAGTCAATATTGCAGAAAAATATATTCCCTTAAGATTCTTTCATTCAAATTTATGTCCGACTTTAATTTGAAGTGATGTTTCTGAGGTACAGATCAAAATTAAATTAACCTATTTTTTGCGTGTAACGAGAAAAATAAAAACATAGTCCATCTTTATTACATATTGCAAAAATATTCATTTGCATATAGTGATGCTATGAAAATGAATTGAGCAAATATTTTTTTTTAATTTTACATAATGCCTTTTAATTGTGTAAAATGTGCATTTAATAAAAATTGTAAGTATTTTCAAAATGAACACACATAATTATTTCATGTATTAATTTTATTTATATAGTATTATTATTATCTGGGTTGGCTGTTCAAAGACGAATATAAAATAAAAATATAAAATTATAACATGACAAGCCTTAAGGCTTGTCATGTTATAATTTTATAATTTGTTTATACGTTTAATTCGTTACGTTTAATTGTTATAATTCGTTTATACGTTTAAATCACCATGTGACATACAACATCCAATTTATTTTTATAATGTAAGTCATAAATATTTGTAAAGACAATGGGCTACGTAACAAAAGAAAATTTAACGCACGTGGTTTTTCTTGCTTGGTCAATAGAGATATTCACGCTGCATGCGAAAAAACAACATTTGCCAATTTCATGGAAATTCGAACAAAACCTTATTAGTAAATTCTTCGTCGGAAAATATATTTCGCTAATCAGTTTCTTATTCTCATAACCAAAAACCATAAAAGAAAATATTTTTTATACAGTAGGAATGGTTCTTGAGATTTTCCACCTCTGTCAAGCATATATGTGTCACCTGTGTCAACTATATATAGTTGAGATAGTATTTCAACTCTATGGTGTCAATATGTTCCGCAGTTACTCTAAAATGAATATTGTGCTTTTTCGATTATTAAACTAGTTACCGTTTAAGGAATTTTGCAATTAAAAATAAAATCTAAAAAACTAAATGAAAAACAATAAAAAACTTTCTCTCTCATCCTTTGGGATGTTTCCCAAACAGTTGCCAATAGCCCGAGGAGTAACTCTGGTGCTACGACTCTGACTGAATCATATTTTTATTTCCCATTTGGTTCTTTTCAAACTAGTTAATATAACTGTTGTGTTAACTTTATAACGAAAATAATATTTGAGGGGTCAATTCCATCTGGGGTCAATTCCAAAGATGCGGTAAAGAATGAGTGCCTGTTTGAATTGCCATTGTGTCGTAAGAAACAGGGATGTCTTAACAGTTGGGCAAACAGGACAATGCCCAGGGGATCCCAAAATACTTTTTCAATAAAAAGATATTTCACTACCTGTTAAAAGTATTTGGTATCCAGAGATTGAGGGTGCTCCACGTGTTGGCAGGGTGTTTGCCCTGGGAGCCCCAAAAGTAGCTACGCTACTATTTAGAAACCCATAAAAATCACCCACAGCTCTCGTACAGCTTTAGAAATCAAATGCTCAATACCTTGAATTATGTAACGTTTAAAATAAATTTGAAAGACCTATTCATAATGTGCGTAGCTTGCTTTTCCGGCAAATCACACCGTAACATAAGAAAATTTCGTGAAAAAATTAGTTACTTATTTTTATTAGAAAGTAATTAAATTTTTATTAAAAATATGTCCTTTATTGTTCAATTTAATTAATTTTCGAGATCTTTGCAGTATCCAGTGTTAAGCTTGATCACTGTGATTTTAAAAGTTTAATTTAAGCTTTAATAAAATCTTCAATAAAAGCTTTTAAAAGCTTTAATAAAATCTTCATATTAGCCAGCATTTAATTAATGTGCAAGTACATAAAAAAAGAGAGAAAGAAAAACTGTTAGAACAATGTTGTCCTTATTTATTTATTTTTTTTTTCTTCATAATTGTTGTCATTGTCACAATTCTGTCATTATTTTCGAAAGCAAATATCAAAAACTGTTTTTTTTAGTGAATGTAAAGTTAAGAAACAGTACATTTTTGCCATAACTTGATAAAAAAATATATATTTATTTATTATCTATATGCATTTTATTAAATATGTTTATATAGAGTTATTAAATATGTAGATTTATTTTAAAATATTTATTTATTATTACAAGGAACATAAAACCCTTAATTATATATAAATAATTGATAGAAAACAACTCGGAAATTAATACGAGATAGTTTAAAAAAGGAAAATAAATAAAAAAATTGATGTTTTTTTTAATTTTTTGATAAACTAAATAAATAACTGAATGTCATAATAAATTTGTTTCTTAATAAAATAAATAATTAAAAAGTTGAAAATTTTATTCAATAAAACTATTTTTCATCGATTATATTTAGTTAATTGAGTTAATTTGTTTTTTCTATTTGTTGCTTTTCTCATAAATATTTATATGCAATATAAAAAGCGCATTCAAGTAATAACATAGAAAAAAAAGAAAGGAAAAAAATGTACATTTTAATAAAATTCTATTAAAATGCGCTCTCTGAGACTAAATAGACTGAACGTTCTTTTACTCCCTTCAATTAGTGAATTTTTACTGAACTTTTTCAACTTTTGATCCGTAAAACTGGTGCGCTCTCTTCATCACTAAACTCGTTTGCACCTTGCTCCAATTGTTTACACACATGGCGGCGGCAGATTCATATGAATGAGGTGAGTTTTCTTTATGTTATTTATTATTATCACTATTATTTAAATGTACTTTATCTTTATTATTAATATTTGATTTGAGTTTCATTTAAATAATGCGTGCGCATTTATTATCTATATTATAATGTTGTTATTAGCATTGAATTGCAATCATGTTAGGCTTAGCAGTCTATTTACATTTTGAATTCTTTTAAGAAAGATTCTGTTTAAGTCTTATTTTAGTTTACAGTAAAAATGTTGCATCTTAAATACTTATATTACCGTCCTAATTTTTTTGTGTGACGAAATTAGCTTTTAAATCATATTTAATTTCTCTAATTGTTTGCGTCATGTTGTATAATAGTTTTAGCATTTGAAGATAATGTTAAAGTAACGTTTGTATAATTTCTATTAAAATAATTTTTTATTTTAAAATTTATTTATTCGCAGTTATGATTAAAATTTTGGCTTGCTGTTGTCCTATTCTATTGAAATGTAATGTTAAAATAAATTCTTTTTGTAAAAAGAAGGAAAAAAAAATTAACTGTTTTATTTTATTTAAGATAATATTTTCTAATGGAAATATTAAGTAAACAAAACTTTTGAATTTTAATTTCAGAGTATTTAATAATGAACAATTTTGTGATTTACAATTAATAATTTGAACAATTTAATAATGAATCAAATTTGTGATTTAGAATTACCAAAAATATATTACAAATTAGAGTCTATAAAAAATGTCTATCAATTATTTCAAATATTTATTTTTAACCTAACTATTTTTATTTGAATCTTTTTGAAAAACATGCTTGATTTGTCAATGGCATTTCCTTATTTTTAATAAAGTAAATACATTTAAAAAAAAAAAATTAATAAATATGTAAGGACTAAAACATTTTAAAAATCATTAATTTTCTTGAGCATTGTTATATCAATGTAATCAATATTTTTTTTTTTAATTTTGTTATAGCTAACATTAGAAATGTTTAAATTGATTTATAATAAATTCACGAATTCACAGCCGGGATTTAAAAAATTATTTTGCAAAGTAAACAAAAAGAAAATGTAGGAAATTTTAAAAAATTTAAGTTGGTTGATTAAAATAAAATCACTATAACAAAAGGTGTTGTGAATTTATCTTCAGCTTTTTCATCTATAATTAGATTTATTTTTATTAGTGTAGGTATCTACTTATATTTATTTTAATGCTGTTTCTTTTGCTCTATATTTGAAATATTATAGTGGTGCACAGCCTGCGACTAGTGAGCCAGATGTAGCCTGCTGACTGTTGATATGCAACAAGGAAAAGCTTCTAAACACAAGTAAATCTATGTTGTTTCTCAATTGCTTTTTCCATTGTTATTGCTCTGGAATTTCAAATGGTTTTAAAAAAGCAAATATTTTTATTGTGTTATTATGCAAATTTCAGTGATTACGCTTAGTTTTACCTTATTTTCTCCAATTTTTTATAAATTCAAATGGGGTTTTGACTGCTTTTAGACAGTTAAAACTACTATCGCTATGTGGTTATTAAAATCCTGATTACATTTAATACGATATTCAGACTCTTGAATTGTGCTTTTAGTTATAATAACCACTTCTATATGCTCTTTATTTGTGCTCTTTATTTTGTGTCTAACAATTAAAAGTATTTGATTTTCTGAAAACATATTATCAAGTTTACTGATAAAAAAATTACACTGAATTTACTGATCACAACTCGTAGAACATAAAAATTAGCATATATGCTGTCTACATGAGCAAATACATGTGTGGCTCTTAGTTAATCTACCTGCTGTATTTTCACTTTAAAAGGTGACATTCCTATATTATAATGAAAATATGGTGTATAAGGATTGTATTTTATAGGAATTAGTTGAAATGCTTTTTGCAAAATAAATCCATTCTCTTTTAAATAATACCGCTTTTTGTAATGAAGACATAAATGAAGGATGAAAAAAAACAAAAACATATTTTTACTTTGTTCGTAGTTCTAAAAAATTTTTACCAAAATTTTTTTTCTATTATAATGTTATTTAGAAAATGCTATAATTTATTGCCGTCCGAGTATTAATGCAATTTTGCTTTATTAACACAGCAATATATTAACAAAAATTTCAAAGCTATGAATATCAGTGGATATTTGGAAAAACTTGTATTTGAATGCTTCATGAATTTTGAAATTGCTGATTTCTCTAAAAAAATTTTTATTTAAGTTGAGACTTAAACCAATGAACAATACTTTTAAATTTTAATACTTATTCTTTATGTGTTCATTTGCTCTAATCGTGACTTAACTTAGAGTAACTAACTTATGTTTTCTACCTAGCATTTCAGTTAGAAATATATATATTCTCTCAGAATATACAATTCATATTAAATTTGGTTAATCACCCATTTTCCAATAACTATTTATAAAACTTATTTTTTTTATGAATATTTATAACTTTAAATTTATAATGTGAATGTTTTATTTTGATTTAGAAAATCCATTGAAGAGGACATTACAGGAGCCAATAAACTGACAGCATGGACAGAAGGGTGTGAGAATTGACAGGAAGTAAGTGAAGTACTTAAGTATTTAGTTTAAAATTGTATGTTAATCAAGGTTTTAAACACGCCATCTAGTGTTTGTGTTGGAGGGATGATTGTTTTTAATGAGGGGTTGCTTTGCTTAAGGAAACTTTAAACAAAATTATGTTGTGGAAAAAGAGAACTCCAAGAATTATTTCCCCCGTTTTTTTTCTTTCTGTAATTGATAGCAATAGGTCCTTTTCATTTGGACATTTTTTACTTAGTTTAAAATATATTTTTGCAAAAGATTCATATTAGAGATAATATGACTATAAAAAGTTAATTTAACAATAAAAATATAAATTTGTGAAAAATTTGTTAAACATACTAAATTAAAAGAACTTTCTTTTTAAATATTTGGAGAGGCAAAATACATTTAATCTATTCCTTGCAACTTTGAAATATGGGAATTGTGATGGAACTCTCCTTCCACATGAATCTTTCCAAGCCAAATTGATAGATACTGAAGCATCAAAATTTTGATCCATCAGTAAAATTTAAGTTACCTGCAACAGGGGTCTGTCCAAACCGAATTTACTACCATTTAGCGGTACCTTCACAAATTCAACTTCAGGAAAAAATGGTCGTTTCACAAAGTATTTTTTCTTAAAATTTTATTATGTGTATCGTAGGAAACAATAAATCCATATTTTTATTATAATTGTGTGTTGATTTTTTAATATAATTTTTAATTTTCAAAAATTATGTCTAAATTTTCACAAAATAAGTATCGTTCAGAAAAAGCTTGACAGAGTACTGTACAAGTCATAATGGAGACATAGAATTGAAAATTCTGTTATCTTGAGTCTCAATTTTGATGTTTTTGGATCATTAAATGGTTATATGTATACTATATGCATATAACGATTGGGAAAAGGTACTAGTTTTTTTTATTTAAGTTTCATCTCTCTCTCTCTCCTTTTTTTTTTTTTTTTTTTTTTTTTGGACTTCCCACAGTGGTGCGCAGTTATTTTTCAGGTCTAGTTATGGAATTGAAACAAAATTTGTGATGAAAAATTACTCCCATGGTATGACATCCTCTTAAAAACACAGTGTAGCATTAGATTAAATATAAAATGGAAAGACAAATGATTAAAATATCTTAATGTAAAAAAAAAGCATTTTGAAAATATTAAAATTATTTAAAACAATGTTTGCATGACTTTGTAATTAAAAAAATTAAAATATCTAATTTAAACCAACTAACCTTAGTATATACTAAATCAAGTAATATTTATTTTTCTTTAAATTTTACTTTTATTTTGAGAGTTTATTACTCAATCCATTTTACAGAAAATCTTTTAGAAAAAAAAAAAAGGAATTAATAGGGTTACTCCTCCTAATAAATAAATATAGGGTTACTCCTTGTAAAATGGTCTTAGCATATTTAAGCATTGCTTATTGAGTAAGGTATTTATTCATTTGATAAACTTTTTTATAACATAAAAGGTGTATACTGCTGTGCAATAGATGCATTAATAAATTACAAAAAAACTCACAATTGAGATTTTAACATCTTTGTAATTTTTGAATAATATAACATTTGCCTTTCTTACCAGTTATCTGAATTAAAATCAATTAAATTAAAATTAATCATCTGAAATTTTATTTCAGTGTCAATAGTATTAGCAAAAGAAGGAAAGTAAATGTCAATCCATTTACTAAAAATATATTCTGAAGCCTGACTTCTTTATTTTAAATTCCACACTTGCTGAACACCACTTCCTTTGAAATCTCAAAATTTGTCATATTGTTTGTTTATATTCTGTTTCCTTTGACTGCATTGGCAAAGACTGGGAATGTAACAGTGTGTTATGAGTACTATTTTAATTTATAAGTTGAAAGTTATTTTATTAATTTATGAATGCCTTAACAAATGTGTCTGATTGAAATTACATAAATGACTGTTTTTACTTTGGCTCTGATATCATTAATTAATCCTGATCACAACAGTTTTAATTACAATATGCTCTCTGCCTTTTGCAACTTTGCTAATTTAAGTAGTGGAGACAGTGTAGTTCTATTTGTTATAAATTTGATAAAATATTTCCCTACACTAAGTTTTTAGATACGAAAAAGGTGTTTATTTGGTTAAAACATAGATTCTGCTGTTTAACTTTACTATTTTATTGGAGTATTCGCTTCAGTTTCTTATGAGGCCAAAATTCAAATATTGTCAGGACGTAATGAGATAATACCAATAATGTATAATGCATATATTTTTGTGTTATATATCCAATATTTATATTTCAGAGCTTATTTCATAAATTGCTTTGAAAATTCTATTAATTTAAAAAAAAAAAAGAACGTCATACATATCTGAATGGCAGGGATTACACAACATACTTGTCACCCAGGTAAAGGCAATGTAGCGACTAACATGCTCATATAAAAAAATTGCAGAAGCTTTCCTGCTACTTAATGTAAAATTTTACAGTGAAAGATGTTTAAAATATCACTTAGATGCTACATAAATGTTTAAAATTGTGAAAGTTCAAACTAAATATTGTCTTAATTGAAATTTTTGTAAAGATTTAAAAATTTGTTGTTTATTTTTTACTGAAGAACTACCAGAACTACTACAAAGTTCAGCTTTTAACTATTCAGAAATAGACATCAATTCATCCACAGCTGGAATATTTTTGCTCTTTAACAAACAGATTTTTTTAGCAAAGTTAAGACTTTTCCAAGTGCTATTGTTTTTTAAAAACTTGTTTTTATTTTTATTTGCCTTTTTCCATATTAACATTTTATTTTTATTTCAGGTCAGATGAGAGAATATCTAATGAAAAGAGGAGTTACTGCCACAGAAATGGAGGAGACTATGAAGAAAAGAAACAGATATATATCTGATAAAATCCAGGATATATGTTTTAATATTGCTAAAGTTAATGATTCTTAAACAAAATAAATCTTTTTTAAGGTTTCTTATTTGTCTTCTCTTATATGAATATCAATCAAATGATTACTGGTAATTATATATTTTACACAAAATTTAAATGAGTTGTGGTTAGATATACAGCTGTGGTTTTGTTATTTAATATCAAAAAAGGTATATTTGCACCATATTTAATATTTGTTAAAAAAAAAAAAAGGGATCCTAGATACACACATAATAATCCTACTGTTAAAAAGCAAGCCTGAGAGGTGGGCTTCATAGTAGAGAAAGAGTAAAAATAATTGCTAGTAGGAAAGCATTAAACATAACAAAATTTAAAGCAACAATTTGAAAATTAATGCTAGAATAGCAAAGATTATAAGAAATTAATAATAGTGATATAAATAGCAAAAATTTAAAGCAACTGATTGTAAAAAAAGTAATGCTGGAATAGCAAAGTTATCAAGCAACTGTTGGTAGGAAAATAATGCTAGAATAGCTGAGATTCCAGGCAACTGATGGTAGGAAAGTAATGCTAGAATAGCAGAGATTTCAAGCAACTGATGGTAGGAAAGTAATGCTAGAATAGCAGAGATTTCAAGCAACTGGTGGTAGGAAAGTAATGCTAGAATAGCAGAGATTTCAAGCAACTGGTGGTAGGAAAGTAATGCTAGAATAGCAGGGATTTCAAGCAACTGGTGGTCGGATTTTTATGCTAGAATAGCAAAGATTCCAAGCAACTGTTGGTAGAGAATTATGCTTGGAATAGCAATAAAAAAAAAAGCATCTGTTGCTATGGAATTATTGCTAGTAAAGCATAAAAAAACAAGCAAGTTGTGGTCTTGATTGTTGCTAGACCAGCAAGATATTCAAGCAACTGTTGGTAGAGAATTATGCTTGGAATAGCAATAAAAAAAGCATCTGTTGCTATGGAATTATTGCTAGTAAAGCATAAAAAACAAGCAAGTTGTGGTCTTGATTGTTGCTAGACCAGCAAGATATTCAAGCAACACAAGTTGGTTAATGTATGCTGGACCAGCAAGATATTTAAGCAACACAAGCTGGTTTATTATGCTGGACCAGCAAGATATTCAAGCAACACAAGTTGGTTTCTGTATGCTGGACCAGCAATAAAGTGTGCCAATTCATGGTATGGAATGCTAGTAATTATGCTGGAACCAGCAAAGATTTATGGTAGTATATGCTGGTATTTTAGCTGGTACATAGCATTATATGCTTGTCTAGCAAACAAATTCCAGCAAAAATTTTAACCTGGGTTTGTATTTGTGAAATTAATAAGTCGAAATATTTTGTCAAAAAACATTCAACTTTTTATTTTCTTTAATAACAAAAAACATCTTGAATTTTTTTTTACATTGAAATATATGACATTTAGCATTATGAGGAAAAAAAAAATCAAGAAATTTTTTTTAAAAAGCCCGCTTTATTACATTTTTTAATGAAGAAAAACACCTTTTTGATTTTTTTTATGATACAAAATATATGAAAAAAATAATAGTAGCAAGTTGCGATTAGTGCGTAAAAAATTCCTAAAAATTGCAAAAAATTTTTTTACCATGAAAATGATTTTAATAATTTTTTTAAATACTTATATATATATACTCCCAGAATTTTAATAGTTTAATTACTTAAATGTTGCTTTTTTCTTTCCTTTGAAAATTGATCCACAAGAAAAAAATTATAGATGCTAAGAACACATGAGCCAACTTCTCTAGTGGTGCCATTTTTCTAAATTAAATGGAATATTAAAATTGCCCTCTTATCGTAGTTTTGGTCCAAAAAATTTGGAAAAATTATTTTAGAGCTTTTCCAGCAAATGCTTCTACGCAAAGAATTTCATGAAAATCTGAGACAGGACTTCAACGGACATAGGTCCATTACACTTGGAATGAGCCATTATTGCTGTTATATTTTAATAACTTAGAATTTTTAAAAAAAGAAAAGAAATCCAAAATTGAATAATTTGAACAGATGCTATTTAAATTTTAAACAATCAGAGTCAAAATGTCTAGTCGAAGATTCTATTGAAAGCTGATAAATTTCTAATAGCTTTAACAGTTCACTCATTATCACAGGAAAAAAATATATATATATTTTACACAAAGCACAATTGTTGGAAGTTAAATTTAAACATAAATAGTCCATGACTTTTGTTTCCTAGACAAATCCGTTGTCACTGAAAAAAAAAATTAATATTTACATCCACTTGGCGGGGACGGGTTAACTACACTATCATTCACTGGTGATCATAGTGGGTTATGCATTCGTGAATTGCTAAGAGTAGCATACTATAATAAATTGAACTGATATAAATCTGTTCTTAAAAATTACACTTTTATCTTTAAATTGTTTCCGATCTTTTATCTAAATATTGTTTAGTAATTTCACATAACTATCACCTCAGTGAACATAACTACATATAGTCATAATTTAAATGATATAATATTATGTGTTTCTGTGCACGTTTTACATATTTTAATGTTTCAAGTAACTTGATTAAGAAAAGTATGGTCAGTTTTATTAGTCACCACTTTTTACAATTTTAGTCGTCGTTGGCCGCCACGGAATAATCTTGCATCAGACCTTCATCTATTCTTTTTGTATACAATTAATTTACTTCACTGATTGTTACGGACATGATGAATAGGCTAAGGTCATGTTCAAGTACGCAGCTCCGAAGTGAAGAAAAGAACACTGTCATGAACAGGTTGAGAATAATACTTTGCTTGTTTAGAAATAATAGAAGCATACCTGCCAACATTCACTCTTTTCGAGAATGGATTTTCCAAGTGGTAGTAAAACAATTACCAAAAAATTATCTTCCTCAAAAATATATTTATATTTTAATTGCATTGATATTCGCTAGCGCAACGACTAATGTGCTTTTATATATTTGTTGTAATTATTTATATGTAGTGGTGGTCAAACTGATTTAAAATTATTGTTATAATTCAAAAATTTTAGTGAAATAACATGAATTTCGCTAGCACTTTAAATATGAAAAAAAAATCTTCCGGGAAAACCGGAAGAGTTGGCAGCTATGTAGAAGACGTTTTGCTTTCTAAAAAATAAAAATAAAAGAATATCTTTTAACTACCACTAAATTTTAAAATAAAATATTTATAAGAAATTTTTCAGTTTCTTTAGGATTGCAATCTTTTATCTTAAATTCTAATTTCCATAAAGCATTTGCTGGTGTTTAAAAATACTGGTAATGCTAATTAAATACTGGTAAGGTTGAAGTCCGCCTCTCTGTAAGCTACAGACTTCACAACATTTTAGTTTTGTTCAATATTATCCAGTTAACACTAGTATTTTGGACGTTTCTGATATACCTATCTCTGCGAACACGCGCCAATTTGACGCATGAACGAATACATATAACAGCACTTACAACGGATGACAGCAAATGTATATTTTAAAGTGGAAGTTTATTAATTGTGATTCTTGGTTTAATAAATTCAATTTAGCAGATTTTGATCCACCACTATTTCTAAAATATTCGTAGGCTTATAAATTTCACCACTTTATATTTGCAAAATTTACTTCTGGCGTGTCCGGAGCAGTTAGCATTATATACTATACGAAAAAAAAAATTGAGATATATATTTATGAAATATTCTAGTATTTTATTTTTCAATACTCGAACTAAGCTAGTGAAACCTTCAAAATCTGACACTGACATCAATTGACATTCTGCTTTTGTTCTTTCTATTATTGCTTATCGGCAACTGTTGTTTATCGCTTGTTTCATTTGAGATAACGATATCGGATAATGGATCGAATTATTGTCGGTACATTCCTATTTATTATTAATGTGATGCTTGCATGCTTACTCAAAATTTTGTCTAAATTACCATGACGCATGTCCGTAGAGATAAGTATACCACAAAGAGAATTTCAATATTTCAACGCTTTTGAAGAAAATAAACCTCAATATATATTTACCTCGATCAATGGATAAAAGTCATTACAAGAGATAAAATAAAAATGCTAGCGGGTTTTGTGATTTTCCTTATAAAATTCGAAATGCGTTAAAATGACGCATCCCAATAACCTAGCGTTAAGCGTGGAATTTAATTCTAGAAATCTAAAACACGGCGTGGAATTACAATCAAGCAATGGCGTGTATACATGTAATTTCCTGTTTGTAATTGCGCGATTACATTGTTCGACGGGGGGCTTGAATGTGTTAAAGTTTTGAGAAAAAAATTAAGAGAAGTTTTAAGCTCTATTTCTCCTAATGTAATAAAGCAATCCTTTTATCTTCTACCCTTTTTAAAAGGTATCATGCTGTCTAACAATACTATATAATCAAAACCTTGTGCAAAAAAAATTAATCAAGAAAACGCAAATTAAAAGTTTAACCTAAAATCCAAAATGACAATCGTAGAGGCCTCTTCAATATCTGCAAAAAATCACCGACTAAAAGTCGGAGAAGTTGGCTGGTCTGTCACACTCTGCTTATGTTTCCCTCTGAGAGAAACTATAATGGAATCAACGAGATGTTTTAAGATGAAGAACGATAACGAAATATATTTAGGTTTCTTTTAAAGAAAGATATAATGATAATAAACGCTTTTGAGATCGACGAGTGTACTTCGATAGATCTTCCAATGTTTATGTCAGTAACAATTTTAAGAAAATGAATAACATTTGGTCAGGATGTTTAGTTTTAACAATCTTGTTTTGTTTTAAAGTAAATGTGATTGAAAGTTTTAATTTAACACTCTTGCATACAAATGATGTCCATTCACACTTTATTGAATTCAATGTTTTTGGCGGCAGATGCTCTCCCAAAATGAGAGATGAGAAAAATTGTTACGGTGGTTTTCCGAGACAAGTGACTAAGGTATGTTGAAAGTCATTTAGTTTGCTCGATAATTAATTAATACTTTAATTATTCAAATATTAATAATGCGAGATTAAAATAAATCTGCAGAATTATACGTTATATAATTCAAGTTTCGATTTCACTTTAAGCTGTATTTCAGTTGAATTTTTAAAGGTATGCTGTTGTTGGTTTCAAAAATGATATCGTAATGAGACATACATTTTAAAACTAAGCTATTTTGGAGGCAATAAATAAATTTTCCTTGTAGCTGTATTTCAGTTGAATTTTTAAAGGTATGCTGTTGTTGGTTTCAAAAATGATATCGTAATGAGACATACATTTTAAAACTAAGCTATTTTGGAGGCAATAAATAAAATTTTCTTTTGTGGGGATAGTATTTATCCACTAGGTCAACTTTCATCTATGAAAAGGTACCACTACATAAAATCGAGTTAACATGTCTTATATAGTAGTGAAGTGCAGTTGTAATTTTGTAGTGGTAGGTACGTTACAGTACTCCCCCATCAGAATTTTATCTGTGATAGAATTCGTTTCACGGATACCACTAGTTGATACATTGCTGTTTTGTGAGGAGCCGGGAGAGCTGTATTAAGATCACCGTACTTTTACTGACCGTGAGAGCTGTATTAAGATCACGAATAAAATTCTGGAAGGGGAGTAATGTGGGGATAGTATTTATCAATAAGGTCAACCTTCATCCATGTGAAGGTTCCCCTTTATTGAAACGAGTTAACATGTATTATATACTGGGGAATTGTAGTTGTAATTTTGTAGTGGTAGGTACGCTACACTTTGCTTAGTTAAAAGAAATTTTGATTTTTTAAAAAAAAATATAACGTGCATTGGTACCTTTATTCATAATGTTGAAAGGGACAATCTAAGTAGTTTTTATCAACAAAAAACCATCGTAACAGAGGGTTAAACTAAATTTTTTTTATATTTTGCTTCGTATTACTTTGGCTTAAATTCATTGAGAGCAAAACTGGTTTCAACTCTTGAATAATTTAATTATTAAGTAATTGCTTTATAATTCTCAAGTAAAACATTAATAAAAGAAAATACATAAAACAAAAAGCAGCCTCAAATAATAGCTTAATAAAGTGGATATTTTACATTTTTACCTTTTCCATTTTTAAAATTACAGTTAACATGATTTCAATTTACTATAGCGGATGGAACTGTCAATTCAGTAAGCTTGACGTTATAAACAAATACACATATTTAATATTAAAAACAATCATAAAAAAATTAAAAGACGAAATAGACACATTTTCTTCTTTTCCTTTAATTTCATATTATGAACATCTATTTGTTTTAAAATAGAGAAGAGTGTATCTACTGAACTGCATGATTTAAGAGGAACATTCTAAAAAATTTTGAACAGTCAATTGAAGATTATTTTTCTAAGATAAAGTTTACGCATCTAAATATTAAAGCAAAATATAAAACAAAAAAACAATATTGTATGAAAATAAAAAATAATTTGGTGACCACAAACAATTGAAATCAGTGATTTTTGCTATAAGTCACTGATTAGCTGAATTATTTTAAAGATTGTAACCTTCCATCTACAGCTTTACATATTTGTTAAGAATAAGCTTTTAGTTCTTGTTGACACTAATCATTTATAAAAAACTTTGCTAATATGCATTCTCGTTGCAATTGCTTAAGCCGTTGGAGTAAAAATTGCACCCATTAAAATTCAGCTGTACTTACGAATTTGATTAGTGCAATGTTTACACGAGTTTGGTTTGTCACAATCTAAAGAAAATTTGAAACAAAAAATGTCTTTTTTGTGAAAAACTGCTTCTTTCAGTATTTTTTTTAAAAAAAAAGTAATATTGTGGACTTTTTACTAGTTTTTGAGGTTCCCCAGAAAGTGTGGGACCTAGGCCTGTGCTTATTGGGCCTAGGTCATAATCAGGCCCTGCACAGAAGTCAGTTGCCAAGCAACTAAGGGATAATAACTGGCATCGACGATTCAATTCAATTGTCAATTTACTTGTCAATTCAATCTTCAATCAATGTCAAATCAAACTTTTCTCAATTGCATTTCAACCGAGTAGAACTAGATAGAAATTTCCTAAGCAATGAATTACCCTAGGGAAACATAATTTTTTTTTCTTTCTTTCTTTTTTTTTTTTTTGCATTTGTGCAAATACTTGATCTTGACTAATTCGTGTGTGGGGATCGCAAATCTGAAATTAGTTTTGGTTCTGCAGCTACAGATTTTCCTTAAAATGACAATTACAGTTTTTGATCGATAGAAATGTACAACTTAAAAAACGTTACATACAACAGCGGGTCACTTAAATATTACTACAAACTTCTAGGGAAGTTAAGGCTCATCATCTAGATTAAAATTGTATAGGAACTCATGACCGGAAATGTTGCACGCGATAAGGAAAGGTTAACCTATTATAACCAGTTCAGATGCGCACATTGATAAAATTCATCGTAGGGAAGAACCCCTAACTGCGTGCGATGACATTTTCGGTTGTCCGTTCCTATTCAGTTTTAATCCAGATGATATGCTCTAACGCCACTAAAAGCTAGTCGCAATATTTACGAGACACTTTGTTGTATATAACGTTTATAAACTTGTACATTTCGCGAAAAAATAAATTAAAGAAAAAAAAACGAAAAAAAAAAAAAAAAAAAAAAAAACGACCAGGAGAAATTGGTAGCAGATTTAAAATCAGCGACAGGAAAGTATCTAAGTTTTGTTAAAAATTCGCTTGCAATTGTAAATAAGAAAAAATAAGAATTGTATGTTACAAAATTCTTCCAAAGAACTGCAGTTTGTTTCCTGTATTTTTAATACTTTAATGCAGCACATTAAATGCTTTATTATTTCCATTCCATGTCTATTCAAAAACAAGGACTTTTTTTTTAATAAAAATTACTAATTAGAAATTATGTATTTTTAATGCTTCAAAGTAGCACATTAAACGCTTTATTATTTCCATTCCATGTCTATTTAAAAGCAAAGACTTTTTTTGAATAAAAATTACTAATTAGAAATTATGTATTTTTAATGCTTCAAATTAGCACATTAAACGCTTTATTATTTCCATTCCATGTGTATTCAAAAACAAGGACTTTTTTTGAATAAAAATTACCAATTAGAAATTATGCATTTTCAATGCTTCAAATTAGCACATTAAACGCTTAATTACTTCCATTCCATGTGTATTCAAAAACAAGGACTTTTTTCGAATAAAAATTACTAATTAGAAATTATGTATTTTTAATGCTTCAAAGTAGCTCATTAAACGCCTCGTTATTTGCATTCCATGTCTATTTGAAAACAAGGACTTTTTTTAAATAGAAAAAAAATACTAATTAGAAATGATATCGAGCAGGTTGTGATGTGTACTAAAGGACTCAAAGGTATTATAAAATTAAATACTTTTCGTCGTGTAGTCAATTTAGTACGTTCACACAAATGAGAGAAAAATTGAAATACTACATACAAATATAACAGAGAACTCTTTTATCGACGTCATCCAACCTATTTCGATAACAGGAAATATTCGTTAGGTTTTCATCACATTTCTGATGAAAACATTTGATAAAACTGCCTTTTCTGACTATAAATTTTTATCTTCATTTTGCTAAATCTAATTTCATCTATCATAGCTTTGTCAAGGATTCCACCATTATAAATGTGTGAACGTATTTTGACAACACTATTTTCTTTTAGGTAAACATTATTGAAAATAATCATATGACGTCACCGTATAAATTCGCAATGTGATAAAAACCATTTGAACTCTTTTTTTCTTTGCCTAATCAGCAATTTAGCTGTTATAATGTAGAGCTACTAAACTTTTATAATTATAAATAAATATCAATTTTTCGACTTTCGATTTTAAATTTAATTTTGTGACTAGAAATAGTAACTTTTAAATTAAGTGGATGTTTTATTCTGTATCAAAGCAAAAAGACTTCTTAATCGTGAGAAAGACGTTTTTAACAGAGTTCGTTCGGTCCTTGAAAAGTTTAAAAAGTGCTGTCAATATTATATTAAAAAGTTACAAATCGCTTTTTATTAGTTTTTATTTTAAAATTAAGAGGTATAATATATATATATATATATATATATATATATATATATATATATATATATATATATATATATATATATATATATATATATATATATATATATATATATATATATATATATATATATATATATATATATATATATATATATATATATATATATATATATATATAGCGTATTTCGCTCCTCACGAAAACCAGCTATTTCAAGGTATACTACCAATTTTTCTTCATTTCCGTATTACTTCAGCCCTGGCTTGATGTTGAAAATTAATTTTTACTATTTTCACAACGAAAATTAATTTTTACTTATAAATCTAGTGTCTTTTTTAAAATTAGGTCTAGCTGAAAATAGTAACTAATAATTTAATCTAACTAATAATTTTAATAGTAAAAGGGTTATCAGTTTTCATAAAAGCTACATTGTGAGATAATAGTACACTACTAAGAAGAAGAATTTAAAAAAAAAAAAAAAAAGTATTAAATTTGCGCAGAACCAGGCTAGACTGCGAGGTTCGCGGCAAAGAAAAACCGGGAAAATGGGATAATTCAAAATTCCATTAAAGTAGCTTTAAATTCATTATAACTGATGAAATTATTTTTTTCTTCTTCGAATTTTATACTTTTTACATTTCTATTGGTTATATCATGTCACAGGGCTGCACTATTCCTACGCTTTTCGGTAAATTTTTTTCGATGTAGTAGTCGCCAAGTTAATGTTATAATCTATGATTCTTTGTTTTGTGAATTTGATTTAAAGTTATTTTCTATACTATATGTAAAGGATTCAAAGTTTACATGAAGCAACTCTTTGCTGGCAAAATCATCATACATTCTGAATGCCATAATATCAATGCCATAACAAATGCTGGCAAAATCATCATACATTCTGAATGCCATAACAAATGCTGGCAAAATCATCATATATTCTGAAAGCGATAGTTTTAAGAGTCTACCGCTCTGTAGATTGTAGTAGTTGGCAGCCTTCATTTTATTTAGGTTGAAGTTGAGGGATTTAAGGTTAAAGTCCCTCACTTAAATGATCATATAAAGATGTTAAAATACATTTTTATTTTGTAATTTGATGATTCTAGTTAATATGACTAAAAATATAGAGACCACTATCTTCAAGAACCTAGATACTGCTATTTTATCCAGCTGCACAATTTTTTTAGGCTAAAGAAATCAGATCAATGGATGAGAATGTATTATACCTAAATGGTGGTGATTTCTATCAAGGTACTGTCTGGTACACCCTTCACAGATGGCAAATAGTTGCCGATCTTGTCAATATGCTAGGTATAGATGCTATGGTAAGATACTGAGATTCTGTATATATTTTTCATTATATTTCTATGTACGTACAATAGTTAGCTTTTTCATATCTTATAAAATGGCTGCATGCGTCGATTGTTATCATTGAAAAATCTAGTTTCAAAACGAAATCAACATTCTATCCCCCCAAACAGATTCTCGCTTTAAAAATATACCTGTTAACTTTTACCTTTTTGAGGATGATGTTTCTTTCCTAAATGGTGGTTAACCCTTTCTAAAACCGTAGTAAGTATACTTACCATCAGTTTTTAAAGTCCGTGTTAACTTTTCTACCACTTTTACTTTAGGTTTCCATTTGTTAATAACTCCAGCTTTGTCGAAGTGCGTTTGAATAAAATTGGCAACCACTTTTAAATATAAGAAAACGTTTTGTAAACTTTTAAAATGCATTTTTCCTTTAGAAGTTTGTAGCATTTATAAAATTCATTTTATAAATAATGAAAAATAAAAGTGAATATACTTACCACAAAAAAAGGCATTAAAATTTAAATTTATTTTTTATAAGCTAAATGAGTTTTTCGTTTCTTAAATCAATTACTATTCTTATACGAATTTCAATTCCAAAAGTCCTTTAATTTACCTTTAATAGAAATAAATGGCCCACTGGTTAAATAACA
Organism: Parasteatoda tepidariorum; assembly: GCF_982258835.1. NCBI lineage: Eukaryota > Metazoa > Arthropoda > Arachnida > Araneae > Theridiidae > Parasteatoda > Parasteatoda tepidariorum. The sequence goes on from NC_141759.1 coordinate 71,079,150, forward strand.
GTGGCAGTATAAAGTGGGTATTTCCTTTTGTTATTCACCACTCTAGTTATAGAAAGGCACTTTAGTGCCTTTATTTCAAGTATTTCTATTCTTAATATATTTTGAGGGAAAAAATCTTGTTTATTCACACAAAATGAATGACAATAATGAAAAACTTAAGTTACCTTCCTCTACTTTTTCGAATGAAACCTCTCTCTTAGAAAGACGTTAGGTACAAATAAGGTTTAACTACCTAGAATGATTCTGCTTTGATAAAACTCAAAAATATACCACAATACCTTAATTCATTGGGTTATAAGTTGTTTTAAACCTTTAAAAGTTATTTTGAACCTCACCCCCTTGGTAATAAGTCGTTTTAAACCTTTAAGATACTTTAACTCTTTGGAGTTCTTTAAAATGCTGTTTGAACTAATGTAAGAACCAAATCATTTAAAATACATAATACTGTATTTTTGCATAAATTTTAAAAGCATAAAACAACGTGGTTACTCCTTATTAATGTGTATTAAAAAAATTTAAATTTTTGAGCATAGTTATCAACTTACTCCACTTTGCAGAAAAATATTTTCTTGTGGTAACGAAATTTAGGTAATTTTTAGTTTAGTAAATTTTGTGAAATAATTTTTTCACCACTGCATATCAAATATTAAAAGTTATTGCTGTTTCTTGGCGACACTTTTAAAAAGTAGTCGTAATTATCCTTATTCTACAAGTCATGTTATTTAATTCGCTACCAATTTATTAAAACTTGTAAGCTAGTTGGTATCTCTCCACTTAATTACAGTTATTTTTTACTATTAAAAGTGAAAAATAAAAATAAATTTTTGGATATAAAAGTATGGTATGAAGGATTAAGCTGAGGAAGTTTTTGGAAAAACTAATAAACTGGTAGCAAAATTTCTAAAAGAACATTTGAAAACTCAACGCTCTACTATCAATTATTTTTTTAAAAAATATTTTCGTAATATAATCACTGCCAGGAGTTTTAGTTCTCAGAATATTAAATTGAAAAGGTAAAGCAGTGAGCTTTAAAACATCCTTTCAGAAACTTAGTTACCAATTTATTAGTTTTACGAGGTTAGTTTTCTTAGTTTTAAGAATAATTACAAAATATATTTTATCATTTAACAGCATTATCAACTTATAAAAACCTAATAATATACAGGGTTATTCATAACTCACTCCGGGGTTTCGAAGCGTTATAGTAAAAAAACGTAGACGAATATGGCAAAAAAGAACATATTAATTATTCCGAAAGTATTCAAGTTTTAATTTAAGCAGTTGCCGGTAGATGGCAGTAGCATGTACCACTGAAGCCAGTTGTAGTAAAGAAAAATGGCGTTTACAGGCGGCGGGAATTATGAATAACCCTGTATATAGATATTTTTATTCATTTATTGAATTTTTGTTCTTGGAACACGTTATTTTGCAGTCTCTTGGCAACCATGAGTTCGACGATGGTCTTAAAGGTCTTTTTCCTTACCTTCAAAATCTAAAACCAAAAGTAACTGTATGCAATGTAAACGCATCTAAAGTTCCAGAATTTGAAGAATTAGTTACACCTTCAACAATAATTGAAGTAGGAGGAGAAAAAATTGGAATTATAGGATATCTAACTCCAGAAACGAAATTTCTATCATCAACAGGTAAGAAGCTCTTTTGAACACATTAAAAAACTTGAATTAATTTCCTAACACAATTATTGTAAGGATCTAAAAAGTGCTTTTTTTAAATTTTTTGTTAAAAAAATTCTAAATTTTTTTTAAACATCAGTTTTTTTTTTCATCTGAAAGATATATACAGGATGAATATTATTAAAGTTAATCTATTTTAACCAACATAGAGTCCGTCCGTTTGACGGAACTTGGTACATTGCTTATATATATATATATATATATATATATATATATATATATATATATATATATATATATATATATATATATATATATATATATATATATATATATATATATATATATATATATATATATATATATATATATATATATATATATATATATATATATATATATATATATATATATATATACATACTTCCACTGGTGAATGTCGATAATCATATACTGGCTTCGGTAAGTGTCCGAAATATAAACTAGGTCTAGTTAAGCGCCACTTTCCAATATACATTTGCCCAGTATTCCTTACATCAATGCTTTTTAAGGTTCAGTGCCACTACCCGATATACATTTGCCCGGTATTCTATACATCAATGTTTTTTAAGGTCAAGTGCCACTGCCCAGTATGCATTTAAGCGGTACTCCGAACACTGATGTTACTCCTAATCTATCCCCAGCAGATATTAAAAAATCGAATAAATATAATAATATCAATAAATAAACTAATATGAAATTGGATATAGCAAATATTTCGGACATTCACCAAAGCGACTATGTGAATGTTGACATTCACCGGTGAAAGTCGACTTTTACTTGTTTCCGGGCATTCACGGTAACATATATGCACACACACACTGATAATATATATATATATATATATATGTAACATAAAAAGCTTCAATTAATCTTTTTATGTTAGTTTCTTCGTTATAAAACAACTCCTGATTTATTACTACTTAATTCTTCGAATCGAAGCACTTTATGATATTTTTAGCTCTTCTGTAACGGCATGATGCAAAATGATTTTAAGAAAATAATAAGTGATTTTTAAACCACTATTAGTACCATTTCTCTTGTCGGAAAAACAATGTCAATCGGCCAAAACTATTTTTTAAATACAGATTTCGATTTACTCATGGACCATATCAAGTACTCAACACCCGTCGACCTGAATGGATCATATGCTGGTCTGAACTGATAATTATCTCTAAGGTCTAATTTTTTATTTATAAGGTACCGTTCGTTCAGTTTCCTTTTGTTAACTACAACATTAGTTTTGACCCCCAAGGGCCCACCATTAAAAAAAAAAAACATTAGTTTTGAAACGGCATTGTATCAGGCCTTCAAATCCAAATATGAATGTCATATTAAAAATAAATTCTATTTTCAACTCAGGTGATTTAGAATTCGAAGATGAGGTTGAATGCATTAAGAGAGAAGCCAGAAGATTAGTCGACGAGGAAGGGTTGAATAAAATAATCGCTGTCGGACATTCCGGATTCGTTGTTGATCAAAATATTGCCAGAGAAGTGCCAGAGATCGACATTGTTGTTGGAGGACATACTAACACTTTTCTTTACACAGGTAATTTTCTAAATTAATTTTATTTCGAAGCACTAACTTAATCAGTGCTAAATATTTTTTTGTTTTGTTTTTAAATATTAAAAAATGTTACTCAAAATCTGTGTCACTTGTCACAAAGTATTTAATTTGTATCAGTATTTAAAAATGATATTCATTATGCCATGAGCTGAAAAAATTAAAATAAAATTAACTTAAAAGTTGATGAATTCTGATTGGAGGGAATAAAATGCACGGTTAAATTCGCTGAATGGTTTTAAGTCTTAATCTTATTTTCTGAATTCTGCTACAAATAAACGATAATGATAAATTTGAATGTATTTAAAAATAAAACATTTTTGATTGTACTTAGGTTTTTAAATGGTTATAACTTCAAATAGTTCTTTTTTGAGATGATATTTTGAAATCGATTACAGAAAAAGTTAAAATGGATTAATCAATTAAAGAAAAAGCATTGAATCTTTGAAAATCTTATTTAACCCTTTGCATTCGGAGTTCCTTCAACAACTAAAATAACTTCAACAATCACTAAAAGTTACTAAAACAAAACTCAGCGTATGCATATTTACCTTTTAATACCCATAGATGCTCATTTTAGTCCATGGAAATTTTGCATAGCTAAAAAAGCATCTTTAAAACTGTGCTAACTGTTTCCAACAATTGCAGCAAAAAGAAATTTCCAGACAAGATAGAAGCGTTTTCAGATTTTTGCTTAAACATTTGCTTCTTGTAATACATTTGTTTTTAAGAAGTCTTTGGTTAAATGTAATTAATTTACTGTTCTATTTAGGTGTACCGCCATCTGTTGAAGAAGTGCAGGGCACGTATCCAGTAGTCATAGAACGAGAAGATGGATCAAAATCTTTAGTTGTTCAAGACTTTGCATTTGGAAAGTATTTAGGATATTTGAAAGTAATATTTGATGATGGTGGTGAAATTATTTCCTGGGAAGGAAATCCAATTCTGTTAGATTCATCAATAGTGGAAGGTACTTTTCATAAATATTAAATCATATGCTTGATGAAATGAAATACAAATGCATTTTGGAGTGTGCGGATCGCACTGAATAATAATAAAAAAAATTCTATGCAATGATTTTGAAATTTAATAAATCTAGCGTCAGAAATTTGAGTCCTATAAAATAAGGAATAAGATTAATGAAATAACATTTAGTTGGTAACTTCTCCCACATAGATGATTTTTTTAAACAAACATTCAAAGAAGTGGGGTGATTTTCCTTATAATTTCATTTTTGAATTTATAAATTTATTTTAAATGGTTTTGTCTTTTACATAAAATTATTTCACACTAAATTCTCTGTTAATTATGTGATAAGTTATAGTAAATAAAAAAATATATTTAAACTTGTGTTCACATATTTTCCAACTTCATAAATATTATGGGGAGGTAAAACTTTTCGAGAACTATTAGAGACATCTCTCGTTTACAGAGAGATTGAATGCTACGATTCTGAGGTGCTCCGGGGGGTTATTCATCCTTTTTTGTTTGTTTTCTCGTTTTACTTTTCCCTCTCGTTTTTACTTGAAGCATTATTTATTGCACCTCTTGATTTTAACAATTAGCACACTTAATTTAACTTTGAATACATTATGCATAAATAAAATCCCCCTTGACCTTATAGAAGCGTTACCACATACGAATTGTATATATTCAATTCGATCCCTGTTCGAAATCAGGTTAACTTGCTTTTTATTTATTTTGCCTAATGGTAAATCCAGTTGGTAGGTTTAATATTTCCGGACTGTTTTTGCCACAGTTTTGCCAGGAATGTTCTTCCGTGGATGACGGAATACAAGTTATAATCCCAAGATTGAACTAACCATACGATGTTTGCAAGATGTCCTAGACTCATGGTACAGGGGAAAGTGTTACAGCTTCTGTTGACCGGAAGTGACATGGAGCACCAAAAGTAGAAGACTGATTTAGCTTCATAGTTTCACCTGGTAGCATTAGCTGGGCATAATGGAATGGCCTTCACGCCTAAGGTGGCCCTACCAGGAGCTGAGCTCCCGGCGTACTTCGCCCATTCCGCCCATTGACACCCCCTCGCCACGGTGAGGCAGCTAGCAGGATTTTGCACTAAATGTAGAACTGCTCAGGCTTCTCCCAAGCATATTCTAAACTGTATCGATTTTAAGATCGTCGAGGTTTTTTCAAAACCTCATCTGTTTTTAGACTTTCTGGACATTTTTGGACTTGTGGATTTGGTCTAATTGGGATGGACCTCTTGGGGATTAGAAACAAACAAACACAAAATGTCCATATAATGCAAATGTAGGTTAATTTTCCTAACATTCCCTCCAAGAAGGTTTAATTGACTTTATTTTTGACTCTGCAGTTATTTTGTCTTTTGAAATGAATCTAAACTCATGTGTATACGGAGATGATTGTTACTTGCTTCAATATCATCACGGGATCAACGGTGATAAATATAATAAATTGCTATTTTGTTATGGGTTGTGTTTTAAAGCATTTTATTATTGCAGATGAAGAAACAGTTGAAATGTTAAAACCCTATGGAGATGAGGTGAAACGACGAGTGCGCCAGTCTGTGGGTCAAACTAATGTCTTGCTAAAGGGTGATCGATTAGTGTGTCGTATGAAAGAATGCAATTTAGGAAATTTCTTGGCCGATGCGTCTCTCAGCTACTTCATTGAGCAACCCACAGAAAAAGGATGGAACTTTGTAAGCATCGCTTTGTGGAATTCTGGAGGAATTCGGTCGTCTATAGATGAAAGACTTAACGAAGGTAGTTCGGTAATTTTTGAGATTTAATTGCACAACTTTGAAAGGCATTAAAAGAATAAAAACAATAAGTTATATTATGTCGCTACACTGGGGAACAATTTTTCTTCCGCTGCGTGTGATTTTAGAACGGATTTTAGAAATTTTCACGTCACTGATTTCAAATCTGTTATCGGTTGCTCTCTACAAGCTACAATTATTAAACAACTTAATAATTTTTTAAAAAATCACTCGAGAGACAGAGAGTCTCCACATCTCTGATACTTAGGGCGTGATGTTAGAAAGGATGCTATAATACATTCCCGTCATACGCCATTGGTCTTAAGTGATATTTTCAAAGGAGCAGACAAATGTATACGCATGTATATAAACGTATGAATAGTTTATAAGCTTAAACGGGCAAAAAATAAACTATAGTAGATATGTCATTTTGAATTTTGAATTACTGTAGTTTCTGGAATAAAACTAATTTCAGATTTGAAATTCTCACACCCGAGATAGGTAAAATCAAGTACTGTATGAATGCAACAAAAAATTTTGTTCCCCAGTGTAATCCATATGCTCCCGATAATCCATTGAGGAGAGATTTAGGAATGCTATCATTTATGCTAATCTCAATAACTCTTCTCTTCTACGTGTTTAAATAATAAACGAATTTTTAAGAAAAACCATTTTTTATAGCAAAGCAAAATTTTAATAATAAAAAAAATTAATATACACTAAATTTCTAAACTACTAGTATCTACTAAAATGCTAAATTAAATATTTTGGTCAGTTTTATTAAGGAAAAAATAAATATTTCCAGAATTAAAATCATAACTTTAAGAAATATCTGTTCCTGAAAATCATACTTTCTTTATGAATTAAAAAATTGGCAACACACTACAAGTCACCTTTTCTCTACTCCAACTGTTCCGCGTTTTCAAATGCATTTCGAAAACGCATATATACCAACGCCTTTTTTTTCCAGCTTCATTTCTTATTTTCCTACTGTGAGTTAAAAACATAAATTAACAGTCATTATATATGTTTTTCAAATAAAAATCATGTACGAACTCAACCAATTCGCGGTTTTAAATTAGAATTCACAATATAAAAGCATCATTAAAATAAATGAATATATTTTTTGGCTTTAAAAATTTTATTATTAATTTCGATATTAGTTTTACAGTTTACGTAAAAATATGTCATGGATGTCCCACGTACAACAGTATCAAAAACTTTTTAAACCCTCTCTTAATTCATTTCAATTACTGAATATCTGCTATTTTTAATAGATTGTATGCTTTATAATTGGCCACAATAGTTATAACCATCCTGAAATCTTTCAGTGAATATAACATTAACAGGTGTCTGTTACATACTTGTAGTAAGTTAAGTAAAAAAGTTATCAACAAATCAACATCCGACTACAATCAGTTTATTATTTGGATAACTATAAACCATCACATTATTTACACTATTTATAATCTTCAGTTTTTCAGTCGTTCTCATTTCACTTAAAGACACTATTCTAATTGCCACTTTTCTATTTATTATAGCTATACACAATGCTGTGCATTATCATAAAATATTATTTTCACATATATTAAAATATACTATATATTTTGTAAGGTAACATCACATTCGAAGATATTTTGTCTGTTGCTCCTTTTGGTAACACCATGGACGTGGTACAGTTAAAAGGAAAACACCTAAAGCTCGTTTTGGAACATTCTGTGAAAGATTACGATTTAGATGCTTTTGATCCCCCTGGAAGTTTTTTACAAGTTTCAGGTACCTATATATATATTTCTCTTACACGGCGACAAAAAAAAGCCTCATTACAACTCCCCGAATGGCAACGCTAGAAAACCGACCAGTGATTGCCGCTAAAAATGTCACATGCCAAATCTAGCAGAAGTGGCTCAACATATAGCGCTTTTAAAAACGGAAACTGAAATAACCAGAGAGAGCATTCACATTGTAATTTTTTAAAAAAAAAGTTGTTATATGGATTTGAATGATTGTTCTGAATTCTTAGAATTTCGTGCATTTGCAATGTACGTAAGTTAGTAGCGAGCGAAGCGAGCTTGGTTTGCGAAGCAAACCATATAAGATTGCGTAGCAATTTTCGGGGGTTGGCGAGCGTCAGCGAGCTGGGGGCGCAGCCCACTAGTATAGTATATAACCTCAATTTTCAATAAAATGTAATTGACAATGGTTTACTCGTATTTTTTAGCTATGCTAATCTGATCAACGTTAACCATATTGCAGAATGAATTATAAATTCGCATACTGGCAAAATTTTCTGATAAATTTTAAAATGATAAACATATTGTTTTTTTTTTAAATAAAAAATTATCGATAAATAAATAAATAAAATTTATTGAATTTAAAAATAAGAATGCAAATACTCGACTTTTTTTTAAGTTTTTATTTCTCAAGAACTATTCAACTAATTTCGTTTTAATTTTGGATTTTGGGATGAAAAACACATCCTTGGAAGATTTTCAGAGATTTTTATACCTTATGTTTCAAAAATTGTGAGACGATTACTAAATTAATTAATAAATAATCAGTATTTGTAGGAAAAGGTAATTAACTTTGAAAGAATTTATCACGTGTTATCTTCCTACTTGCGAGAATTTTTGGATTTGCATGATTAGTTTTGAAACTGTATTTGAAGCTTGAAGATGATTTAATAGTTGTTTCATTATAGGTTTCTGGTTTTTTGATTTACAGAATTCATTTTGAAACTGTATTTCAAAGTGATTTAAATTTCTTGATAGCTGTTTCATTATTATAGGTTTCTGGTTTTTTGATTTGCAGAATTCATTTTGAAACTGTATTTCAAAGTGATTTAAATTTCTTGATAGCTGTTTCATTATTATAGGTTTCTGGTTTT